>NC_030858.1:37674824-37739648 GCF_000208745.1 Theobroma cacao
ATAAATAAATAAATATTTAAAAATATAAGAATTAATGCAAACAACAAATATAAGGGTGAATATTAGTGGTAAAAGAAATAAATTTAAATATTTTGTGAGTCATAAAAATTATAATAATAAATAATGAATGAAATAATAATAAGAATAAAAAAAGAAGAAGAATCTGGTGACCTGGCCTCCAAAGTCAACAAAAATGGAGCATTAAATGCTTCTTCGGCAGCCGAGATTTGGCAACTCAGCCGCAGCTGCCCGATGGAGGTTATGAATGGAAGCCTGGCCCTTTTCTGAATAGTTACAAGCCTGCGCCTTTCGTCTTCTCTCTTGCGGGTAACGTCTATGTGCTTTCCACAGGCGTTGAAGACCCTAAATCTTCCACTTTCGAGGTGCTGAAATCTAATAGCAGCAGCTGGGAAGTGCTCCCTCCTCCTCCGTCTGCTTTATGGAGTCAAAAACACTGCATAGTCGGGTCCTCTATCATTGATGGTAAGAAGATCGTTGTGCGTGGCATGGATTATATATTTTATATTTATGATGCCACGGACAATCAATGGACCACAATGCAATATCCCTATGATCATCTGCTTAATAGGACCGGTGACTACTGCCTCCATGTACAGGACAATGGTTTCTTGGTAACCGGACCGGGCCATCCTTTTGTGATTAATTGTGGGTCTCAATCTTTTGAAACCTTTCCAGTAGATGCTCCAAATTCTGAAGAGTATTCTAAGGCACATGATTTAGATAAAGATTTTCATATCTGTCAATGGAATTTATTCCATTTAAAGGACAAAAAGTTCTTTTTCGTTGTCTTATGCGCTGATTATATGAATTATAAATCTTATGCCCGGCTTGGCACTTTTGATATGGATGATGACTTTGGATCTGACGTATCTGAGGCCAAGCATTTCAAGATGGCTGGATATGGTAATGTGTCTGATGCCAAGCGTTTCAAGATGGCTGGATACAGTGTTACCAATATGAAATTCAAGTCTATTGGTTTAGCAGATTGTATACGTTTACTGCCTTATATGGTCTCCTGTAAAATGTAAGTTCTTATTTAACTTTTACGTTTTTATGTTTTATATATATATTGCATTTTTTTAATATATTTGTTGTAATCTTGCAGAGGGGCGTTTTCTTTATGCTGAGTTGTTGTAATCTTGCATATGTTTTTAACATATGCTAATCTAAGCTTTTATCATATCATTTTTCTTGATAAAACACTGACAAGAAACTATTTAGAAATGTTATTGTAATGCAATGTGAATTTCATAATTATAACACATTATAATTCCTATGTAAGGTATATTCATTCCATTATTACAAAAGGACAAAAAAAAAACCTTTCTTTTTACTCCTTTTAGATCCATAGCACTAAAAGGATACATTCTTTAAAGAAAACTTATTTAAATTAAAAAATATTATTTATCTTCTACTCTTGCAGTAGATAATTTAATTACTCTTACAAATATAATTTATTTAGACGTCTATGTCAAACACTTACATTGCAAAATTTGCAGTTACACTTAGATAAAGCGAATTATGAACATATTGACGTACAAATATTGTAAGAAGATATACAAAAATTGTTTAGCCGTTGTTGATTGCCATGTTTTTCTACAAACACTAAATTAGATCGAAGCTTGTAACTTCATCCCTATAATTAAGAAATTAAATTAAATACAAAATTTCCAAAAAGCAAAAACCAAAACCACTTCCATCAACTTCGAACAAACTACAAAAATATTACCCTCATCTACTTAATTAAAATTTTATGAATAAAATTCATTATATACTAAAAAAATAATATAAAAAGAAATCAAATATGAAAAAAAAAATGTTTAAATAAAATTGTATAGAGGTAAAAGGCGGTAAGTTTCTCTTAACTGTAATGGGAAAATAAGGTAAGCCTTCTTTACAGTTTTTACTTTATGTTAGAAGTTCAATCAACCATTAAGTAATGCATAAACACTAAATGATTCTAATTGGAAGTAGCAAAAAAACCATCTAAAAGGTTAAGAAAATCATATAACCTGAGAATCAACACACTTCAAATTTAGAATTGTGGGGCCTCTAAGTTTTTTTTTTAAAATTATAAATTCTCGTAGGACCTAATTACCTTGTTAAAATTTTACTAATAAAATGATTAAAAACATACAAATAGGAGAAGGACATCAACCTTACTTATAATTTTACATGAGCACAAATTAAAATTAAATAAAGGCCTAAGGACGGTTTTACTTTGTGTGCATAAATTGCTAAAGTAAAGATAAAACTACCTTTTTTACAAGAGTCTAAAAAGTAAAAGGAAATAACAATAAAAATAAATTAGGAGTACTACTCTTTTACATTTATTTAAAACAAACATATGGTAAATTAAATCTATTTAATTTTAAAATACCACCTAATTGGCCTTGAACTTGAATAAATACCTGAAGATTTTGGTGAGTATGACTTTGATTAGATAAGAAGTTTGTCGCCTGATTTCCTTCCTTGTAAATATGTGAAATTCTATAAAAAATATTTTGCAAGTATTTCCTTATTGATTCTAGCAAATACCGTAAATCATGTGACCTTTTTTTATCCTCCTGTAGCATATCAATAACCACTAGTGCGTCCATCTCTATCCACACTCTGGTTATATTATATATTTGGCATAAAAGCAAGCTTCTGTGTAATGCTAATAATTCCGTCGTCATTGAATGAGTGGCCCCAAGATTCTCAGAAAAACAAAAAATGAGCACACTTATATGATCGTGAAAAACTCATCCACTTTCAAAATTATTCTAGGAACTATCATCAATATTTAACTTAAATTCACCTGTCAATGATTTTACCCACCTAATAATTTGAGGAGGCCTGGGCTGTATGGTGTTGTATTCAAAACCCCACAATTTGGTGATTTGGGTATCTCCTTTCCATTGCCATTTTTTCAAGAGATCACCTTGGTGCAACTGTGTCATTATTTTTATGATACGCCATAATCAAGTTTAATTTCAACTAATTGGGTACTCATGAAGAGTATTTTAATAATTTTTTTTACATAATCGAGTTTTTAAAATGGGTTCGGTAATTATTAAGTAATGGGTATGTATTAAAATTCAGATTAGGGTATTAAATTTAAAAAATATTCAGATGCTTGTAAGGTTCAGATATCTCATTCAATAATCAGGGTTGGGTTCAGGTATCTCAAAATTAGAGATTACCCTACTCATTGACATCTCTATTCCTTGAGCATAGCAGCCCATTGAACCACTAGTCTATTTGGTAATCGAAAAATAATTTATGAAAAATTTTTTTCATGTAAAATATTTTACAAAAAAATTTTATATTTTATGTTGTTTGGATAAGTTATCGAAAACATTTTTTATTATTTGGATCAAAATGTATTCTTGAACAATATTATATAATCTTTTTCCTTCACTCTGATTTTTTTCATAAAATTTTTTTCTATCAAGATTTTAACCAACTATATTTTTAATACAATAGATATTTAAGAGAAATATTTTAAATATATATAAATATCTAAAACAAAAAAAATTTAAATCAAATCAAATAGTCTGACAAGACAGATACAAGATGCATAGTTTAATTTATTTAAACTCTTGTATTGAAGCATACATTTAAATAAGATTTTTTTAACCCCGCTAAATATTTATCATCCGTTTAATAGTTAATCAGGCGATCGGACGGACAAGGATTTCTTATATATTTTTTTTTATAATTGAAAAAGTAAGAATTCGAACCTTACTCTTTAAGTAGAGGATCATGCACCAACCAATGAGGTAAATGCTTGAATTCAGGATTTCTCGTATTTTAAATCTGCATATATATATATATATATATATATAAAGGGACAGATATCGGCTAGGGCTTTCTGGTCATCAATTCAGGGATTGAGGGTTTGAAACAATGTCAGATTTTCCATGCTTTCAGATTGCACAGCCTCTAAGTCTAGAGCATTTCAATGAGCCTTTAGAGGATATTGATTATGATTCAGATTTTGACGATGATTTTTATTCTCAGTTTGATCAGATTGCGGTTCCTGAGAAACCCATCCAATGCAATCCGGTATCCATGAGGCCTTTACTAGTCGAGAAATTACCGAGCGATGCGTGGGACAAGTGGTGCAAGGACGATGTTGTGTGCTTCGCTATGGGAGGAAACGACATACTGAAGGTCTACTTCGCGGATCCAAGGGATGCCTCGGTCTACCACGTTACTGATTTCGATTTCGTGAAATTCCACCTCCCGCGATTTGATAACACGGTCGGTTGCACCCTCTCGGGTTCAAGCTCTACATGATCGGCCGCCGCTCTCGTTATCGTGATGGTTCCACCGACGTCTACTTTTGCGATGTGGCAACTCAGCCGCAGCTGCCCGATGGAGGTTATGAATGAAAGCCTGGTCCTATTCTGAATAGTTACAAGCCTGAGCCTTTCGTTTTCTCTCTTGCGGGTAACATCTATGTGCTTTCCACAGGCGTTGAAGACCCTAAATCTTCCACTTTCGAGGTGCTGAAATCTAATAGCAGCAGCTGGGAAGTGCTCCCTCCTCCTCCGTCTGCTTTATGGAGTCAAAAACACTGCATAGTCGGGTCCTCTATCATTGATGGTAAGAAGATCGTTGTGCGTGGCATGGATTATATATTTTATATTTATGATGCCACGGACAATCAATGGACCACAATGCAATATCCCTATGATCATCTGCTTAATAGGACCGGTGACTACTGCCTCCATGTACAGGACAATGGTTTCTTGGTAACCGGACCAGGCCATCCTTTTGTGATTAATTGTGGGTCTCAATCTTTTGAAACCTTTCCAGTAGATGCTCCAAATTCTGAAGAGTATTCTAAGGCAGATGATTTAGATAAAGATTTTCATATCTGTCAATGGAATTTATTCCATTTAAAGGACAAAAAGTTCTTTTTCGTTGTCTTATGCGCTGATTATATGAATTATAAATCTTATGCCCGGCTTGGCACTTTTGATATGGATGATGACTTTGGATCTGACGTATCTGAGGCCAAGCATTTCAAGATGGCTGGATATGGTAATGTGTCTGATGCCAAGCGTTTCAAGATGGCTGGATACAGTGTTACCAATATGAAATTCAAGTCTATTGGTTTAGCAGATTGTATACGTTTACTGCCTTATATGGTCTCCTGTAAAATGTAAGTTCTTATTTAACTTTTACGTTTTTATGTTTTATATATATATTGCATTTTTTTAATATATTTGTTGTAATCTTGCAGAGGGGCGTTTTCTTTATGCTGAATTGTTGTTTCTGACTGGAACAGCGAGTATGTGCCTTATGCTCATTTTGATCTCAATTATGTTTTTTTATTTTTCGTTTAAGGATTCATTAGCAAATGTGGCTTATGCATTTATAGCATGCGTTTTTTTATTCTAATAATATGTTATCTATAAAGCTAATATTAGCATTAGCATTGTATACTATATTCGCAAGAGTCTATTGTGGCAGACAGTTAATGAAGCCTTTCTACTTCAACCTATCTTGGTGTTAATTCCTCTTAGATGAGGAAGTTCACTAAACTCAGTTGTATCAAATCTTTTTGAGCGTAAACTTAAAGTGTTTTAGACAGTTATCTGTGTGTATATAAGTCTCATATGCTAACTTATGGTTCACTGTGCTGAACATGAGCTGACTTGCCAACTTAGAACGCACTTACCTCTTTTTGTTGTCACTTATTGCATGTTTGGTTGAGGGGAATGGCTTACTGATGCATGATAAAAGAAAATTGATTTCTTTTTATTTCATTGTAAGTTTGGCATGCTGATCATCGATTGAAGTAACTCAAACTAGTTGTAAAATTGCTTGATTCAGGATTGAGCTTGCTAGTAAAGTTGAATGAGTGCCTGCTTCTTAGCTGGAGTTTACACTTGCGCAGGGGGCAGATTTTTTTGCAGTTGTGTGTCTTGAACATGACTGGGTTTATCTGCAGCATCTAGTAAGATGTAGGCATGGCTTATAACCAAAACGAAGATGTAAGACATAGCAACTGTCTTCTGTTTGTGAATACATGCCCTTAAGGCTGATACAATGAAGTTAGCATAAAATGAGGAATTTGGAAGGGGGTGATGCATCCAGAATATTATACTTTGCTCCCTGATTAAATATATATAGATTTATTTTATTATAATTTTGATGACAATGGAAACGGAAATTGTTACTGTTTTAGTTATTGGAGCAATATTTTCTAGTTGTTTTAGTTATTGTTTTATTTTATATTATTTAATAATTATTCTTTACTGTTTTAATATATAATAAAGAATATTATCTTTTGTATTTATTTAATTACTGTAAAAGGTATTTTTACCTTCTAATACAAAATATTATTAAATTATAATAAGGAATATCATTTTGTAAAGGATTTGCTCCTCTCCATTGTATACCCATGATCATGCAGAGGATGTTCTCTTTTTGCAAAGTTGTTGTCATTGTCTGAAACAGTGAGTATGATGCTCATTATAATCTCAATTATGCTACATTTAATCTCTGTTAGAATCTGTATAAATGGTCATACATAAGCAATCGATTGTACAAGATGATTTTTCAATTACCATTTCCAAATTTCCTTAGAATCAAAAATCATTGAGAGTGGAAGAAAATAATAATAATAATAATATAAGTGTTGGGATGTCTGCTTATCGTAGCAAAACTGCAAAAGGTGCATGTGTTGGAAAATTTGTGGAGAAATCTATTTGTTTTTTATAATGTTAATTCGGGGTTTTTGTTATTTTTTGTATTTTTATTTGTTTTGTGCATCCTCGATAGGATAGTGATTATATATTAATTATTAATACAAAATAAATTTTAAATTGATTGAAAAAAAAAGCAATAAATAAGAAAGAAAGAAGGGCTGACTTTATTTCTTGATGAAGGTTACCATACAAAAGAAAGCAACAGTACGGCTAAGTATACCAGTTAGGACAAGGAAGATCAGAGAACGACCAAAATGGTTGAGATCATACCCATTTTGCAAAAGTGAACCACATCGGGTTATTAGCCACACTCCAGAATATCTGAAAACAAACAGAAAGAATATGAACCATAATCATAAGCACTTCACTTTGAAAACTGAGAGCGGGAGTACGGATATTCAATGCAAACCTTTTAGCATTTGATACTACAAAGGCTTCCAAAGCCCATTTGGTGTAGCACAAGTCAGCTATAACATCAACAGCCTTGCTGTTACCATCATGAGTCGCTATCAGAGTCAAAACGACGGGAAGAAGCACTGACCACTGCATGAGGCAAAAGTAACATTTGAATCAAAGCTTCTTCTTCTTTTTTTTTAAGGTAATTTTTACGTGTCAAGATTCACAGTTCTTACCAGTTGAGCTGGACCTGGTTGGAAAAGGATGGCCAATACATATGCTATGCCAGTTACACAGTATACCAGACAGACTAAAACAAAGTAGTTGTCTGTGACGGATGATCTTGGATTGTTGAAGAAGTAGAACATAGAGAGATACACCAGTGGCTTGACGATTGTATTGAAATGGTCAATTGTATCTTTTGCGAGGAAGTAAGCCAGGCTGCTCATACCAGAAGAACGCTCTCTCCAGTAGTGTAGCTTATCCAGAGAAAATGATCTCAAAGCTGCAATCTTGCATAGGAGAGCTGAAAGCAATCAGATTTAGGATTGGTGAGAGATGGACTAAACCATTAATCTTGTAATCTTTTGATTGTCATCTGTTCACAGCTCCGAGGAACTGAATTGCATATATATCCAGGTCGTTAAAGGAATTTATTTAAACTTACAAACTGCAATAACTGTGTATGTATAACCCAATGCTCCAAATGTTTCATCGCTCACTTTTGCAAGTGTTCCTAAGCAAATCCCAGCAAGCAATAAAATTAGAAAATCTACAGCTTGTGTCCTGGCATCTCGTAACCTTTGCTTTCCAACCCTGCAAAGAAGAAAGAAATAATGGATCATAGTAATGGAGAGGAATAACAGATTGAAAGTGGAAAAAATATGGTGAACTAGAACGAGTAATGCATGGTTGGTACCTTCCAAGGTAGTATCTGTACTGCTTGAATACACCAGGAGTTTCCCTTTGTGACAAGTCAATTGACTTTAGGATATTGTGCTGTAAGTTGTCCTTCTTAGTCTCAACAGAACATTTCACATCTTGCCAAAAGTCGTCAGCAAAAGACTGTGCATCTGATGTACCACCGTGTGAACTTCCTCCGTGAGCTGAATTTTCACCAGATGCTGCCATTCCCTCGATACTCTTCAGCATATCCATGGGAACAGGATAGCCATTATGAAGCATCCATCTCACTGGTAGTTGTTTTGTAGTCAAACCTGTGCTTGTGTTTAGCTTTACTATACCCTCCAAAATGTCAATGAAGTAATCTGGAGGATTGACACGTTCAGGGACAGTAATTCCAAGGCTAGCAAAATACTCTTCGACTTTCTTCACTGATCCATGATATACTGTAAGACCACCCTTTGCTAGAAGTATCAGATCATCAAACATCCTGAACAAGGTATAGCTGAAATGCAACAAAATGAAAATTAGCTTCCATATGATTACTCTTTGGTAAAGCCGGCATATTTCATGAAATTCAATGATAATAAACTCACCTTGGCTGGTGAACGACCATGCAAATGTTTACTCCTTCAAGAGCTTCACGTCGAAGAGCTCTAAGTAGTAATTGGGAAGATGAACTGTCCAAACCAGATGTTGGTTCATCTAATATCAAAAGTGAAGGTTCCATTACCATTTCCAGCCCAACATTTACCCGCTTCCTTTGACCCCCAGAGATTCCCCTCTTCTCCACTGTCCCAACTAGAGAATCCCTCACGGCCTGCAATCCCAAGGACTCGATGACTCTTTCAACAACTAGAACCTTTTCTGGTTTCGGCAGGTCAGCAGCAAGTCTAAAATAATCAGAAATCCAGTTAGTGATTAGGGGAAATCAAGAAAGTGATTTTGAGTGTAGAAATGTCTTCTAATGTAGTAGTTGCAAGTAAAAAATCACACAAAAATAACTTGTAGACACCCTCAAGGAATAAAAAAGAAAAGAAGTTGTCCTGCATGGTGGAAATAAGAGTGGCATACCTACATCTAGCACTGAACCAGAGATTTTCCGCCACTGTCAAGTTTCCATGTACAATATCATCTTGTGGCACAAAACCAATTATTTTCTTATATGCTTGAATTGGCTCATCCTTCCCATTTATAAGAACCCTACCAGTCATGATGCAACCCGGTGCTTTTCCAGTCAAAGCTGAAAGGAACGTTGTTTTTCCAGCCCCAGATGGACCCATAACAGCTGAAACTCGACCAGGCGATAATTTCCCAGTTACACTCCTCATTAGGTGTTTGTTTTTTCCTTTCAAAGTGATGGTTAAATCTTTGAAGGCAACCTCAATTGTAAGCCTCTTTGTGATTTCAATATCATTAGCCATTGAAATCACCCCGGAGAAAGTCAAGTTCTTGTTCTGCTCCTGGAGAGCTTTCTCCTTTTCTATTTGACCATATGCATACCTGAACATTTGGCTCTGAGTATGCAACTGCTTCCCCCTTGGTGCATTTTTCTTCACTTGTTTATCTCCAATATCTATGTTAAATCCATCATGACTCTCAGGGTTGTCTTCTATTTCATGTAGCATCTTTGTTAGGTTCCCTTTTTCCTTATTTTTTGATTGCTGAGATGCACCAAAAGGCATGGGGGGTAAGGCAGCATCTGTTCCAGGTTTAGCTTGACTTACACCTCTAGTTAGGTCTGGTTGCTTTTGAGATTTTCTTTTGGAAAATGTACGTGATAACTGTGTTTGCAGCCCGATTGCATGCTTCTTAGCAATGTCTTTTGCAGATTTCCACTTTTCACGCGCTTGGGCAGTTTCTCTTACACTCTGAACTGCCTTCTCCCTGGACTGCTCTTTCCTCTTCTCTCGAGTTGCAAGAACTTGATCAGAACAATTGTATATAATGACAACTAGGAAACTTAATCCAGCCTACAATGGCAAATTCAAGAGTCAGTATTTGACTGTTGTGTCCTGATATAAAGACCAACATTGTTTACAATCAAAAGGTAAGCTGCTCACTCACAAAAAGCATGAGGCCATACGCAGTAATATTTTGATTTGATGACATTGGATTACAAGTTGCCAACCGGAAGCACTCTGCAAAGTTCAAATTGTAAAAGGTTATCTGGTCTGCGTCACACCATTAGGAAAGTGAAAAGAAAAATAGATAACCAATAGATAAACATGCAAGAAATGACAATGTAACATTGTTTGAGGAAAAACGTACTTTGTTGAGCTGTAGAACCTGTCCTGCAGTAATGTCTGAAACAAACGAAGACATAATGGTAATCAGAAGTATGAGACAGATGCATGCCATTAACGTTTAACAGTAATAAGAATCCAAAACATGCAAGGAAAGACTAATCATAAGCATGCAATTGGTATATGATAAGAGCTAGAAGTTCTGGGATAAAATCAATACCCCGAACTGCAAGGAAGTTTTTGGATGGTAGACGGACAGTATGATCCTGCTGAACAGAATACCTCACTACTACTGGTAATATCCGCCCAAACATCAGCTCCTCCACATGTATGATTTGGCTTACCAGGAGGTAACTGATAACGGTATCTGCAAAGGAGTTCTGCTAATAATATTAGTGTGTGCTAAAGTAGAGAAGATCAAATGCATGAATGTTATAACAAGAATGAACTTACGGGTCACATATGCCAGTAGTCTTATTGAGCTTTGCAGTTGGGCAGTAAGAACCCAATGGACAAGCTTCAGTAATGAATACAAAGATGAGGTCAGGAATTTATAGATGACAGATAGAAAAAAAAAAGGTTCTATTTCTGATTTTCTCTCTGAGTCACTAGGTACTCACGTATCATACAAGTAATTCCCCGAGGGCAGAAGAAGCCCTCACAACAAGGTAAGCAAGTCTGGACCCTAACAGGCATGTCCTTGGAATTTTTCAGATCAACTTTCTTATCTTTACCAGCACTACATGCCCATCCTGGTTCACATCCAGAAAGCCAAGATGATAAATTACAGTTCTTGTTAGGCTTCAGAAAGGCCTTCTTTGCTTGACCCCCACTCTGATAGAAACTGTTAAAATAGAACTTGATTTCTGCTGCTGTGCACAGGCGTTGCAGCATGTCTCCTATTGAATCACCAAATATATAAGAAAAAATGTGCCAGAAAATTATTCAATTTGCATAATCTTAATCTGATTTAGCTAAAATAGAGACAATTTTACATTGTTCCTTATCTGGATTATGTAAAGTTCGATGCAACTTGGGAAGAACTTCATTCATATTCTAAGCTGTATTGGTAGAAGGCAAGCCTAATTCCACTCTCCTCTCCCCTATCCCACCACCCCTAATCTTCCCATCACATGCAATTCACTGATCATTGTGTTGAATTAGAAGGAAAAAGGCAAAGGATTGTTTCTACTTTAATATTGCAACAAAAGCTTCAAACGTACTGATTTGCACCTTTAGTTGTTTTGGCACAATTGGCCAAGAAATTCGTGTTTTTCGAGAAATTGAATGCCTCATTCCAATCTGCATCCCTGCAATCAAAAAGAACATGTAATGTGTTGATACAAGTTTACAGCCATGAAAGAAAAACTGAGAAATGAGTGCATGCATGCATAACGTACGTAAATGGCATGAAGCAAAGGAAAAGAGCAGGCTTACACATCAGTAATGCAAAAACCAAATTGTTTTTTGATATCATCCTTGAAGACATAGGAGATGTTAGAGAAGCGGCTGAAAGCAAGGTCGGAGAATAACTGAACCGCAGCCGGATTGTTGTTTAGATTCTGATTCTGACCATCTGTACTAATATCATCATCAAAATCATCGTCCTCATAATCTTCACAAACACCATGAAGCAAAAAACTAGATATCAATGTCAAAACGTAAAGAATTTTGTATGTATTGATTTTCTTTACGGACATTTTAATTACTTAAACTTTAACTAAATCAAAAAAATGATTACTTAAGACAAAGAAGAATAAAAATATATTTGTACATGAGATGAGAAACAAATTAAAAAGCTCGATAGTAACATAGATTTGACCGATTGTGAATCTAGAGATGGAAAAAATGGAGAAAATTTTCCTTTGAATGAATGGGAATTTTTGTTTTAGGAGGTAAAGAAATGATGGCAGGGAGAAAAGAGGGGGGCGAAACATTGGGGAGGAAGAGTTTAGACCGTTGAAACATGTGTGGAAAGGTGGCAAAGGATTGAATCAATGTCATGTCCTTTTTCATTTTGTGTTAAATGGAAAAATTCAAGAAAATTATATATAATTAATATTAAAAGAATAAGATTTATATTTTTGGGTAGCAAGAATATAAATAGGAAGGGATGGGTTATGGCATGAGACAAGTACAAATGAAAGCATACTAATACTTTATGCAAAAAAATAAAAGAAGAAGCATATTAGTACTTTCCATTAGACTACAAATCAACAGATACAATGATTTTTTTTCCAAATCAACTTTTCACATGATCAATCTGCCACCACTGCAATGAGGCACATGGGCAGCCTGCCCACCTTATACAAATTTATTTTTTTTTTATTATTTTTAAACATGGATAGAAATAGTAACACTGTTTGCTTTGTAAAATGGAATATAGAAAATATAAAATAATTATTTTATAAAATTAGAATAATTATTATATAATTTGATTTAAGAAAAATAATTTTCATTTTAATATTTTTTTCATCTTTCTCTATTTTTTTATTAAAAAAAGATTTTATTAACTCATAAGTGTCACTTTCCAACTATCAAATAAATTTCAAAAGGGTCAATCATGTCATTGAAAGGTCTAAGTGCAATAATTTGCTCAATTATCAATATCATACAAAAATACTTACTTGCTAACTCAATTATCAATACCATACACAAATACTTACTTTTTAATAAATAGGGTAAACCTAGTACAAGAAAATAATTAAGTAATAATAGCACCAATAATTACTAATGTTCTTTCTAACCTAGCAATTTTCAATAGTACCCTTTAACATAACACGAGAATCACATGAAATTAAACGAGTTTCGTATCTTAAATATGTTATCACGTTAAAATATGATAACTTTTTATTTTTAAAGAATTAAATCAATTTGACTTTGTAATATAAGTTTAATTTATTTAATTAATCATGTTATTATATCAATTTATATAATATAACTTATTTTAATTCATTTATTAATCATATTACGTTGTGTAATATGTATAATAAACATATTTATGTATATATTTATAGAATGTTAATCTGTTTAATTAATTGTCTCGTATTTTACTCATATTTAAATAGTTAATTTTGTAAAAAAAAAAAAAAAACAAGAGAAGGAGGAGATAAAGAAGATGTTTTAGCCGTCACTTAACGTTAATGTTTCTCGAACTCTGTCTATCAAATGACGGAAGCAAAGAACTCAAACGCTCACTAAATTACAAAGCCTCGTGACCTCGGTCAATTCCCCTCTTTTTTTTATTTTTATTTTTCATTTTTTTCCCTTTCTAACTAAACATTTTCTCTTCAAGTAAAACTGTTTTCCCACACTCCACTCTCTTCATTTCTGCGGCGTCTCGTCCCCGCATTTTCCTTCTCAATATTTATTACTCTTATTAGTTTCATGGATGATCATCTTTAGTTAATTTCCTTCTACTATTATTCAGCTTTTCAAGGTAATGCCGGAAATCAGTCTCGATAATGTTATTTATTTTCTTTTGTGATGAATGAGTGTCTGCTTTTTCTTGTCTTTAAATTCTTGCTAATGTTCTTTAATGTCATTGTTTAATCTGACAGTTTGGGTTTACTAACTGAACTTTATGCTGCTAACTCATTGTTTATTTTGATGCCATTGGGATTTTATTTGATTTTTTTTTTGGGGGGTAAAATCTTGCTGATCTATTTGACTTTTTGGCCGCAAAATCCATTCTTTGAATCTAAAAGTTGAAGAAAATAGAAATATTTAGGTATTATTGAATCTGGGTTTTGCATTTTGTTGCTAAAGGACTAAACTTTGTCATCTACTTTTTTTTTTGGGTCTAAATTGTTCATTTCAGGAGGAAGCACATTTTGCGGTTAAGGGATTTACCTTCATTTGGAAAATGATTACGTATGAGCAAGAACATGATTTTGTTAAGTGGGGTTTGCAACTATTTAATAGTGATCCTTATGCTAATTATGGATATGGCGGTGAGCTAACTCAAGAAGATGGGGATTATTACCCTGGAAATTATTTCAAGGAGGAGTATTACAATGCTGAAGAATGTTGCAATGTAGAAAATGATGAGGCTATCGCTCATACTCTTCAACTTCAAGAACTGTCACAACTTGCAGTTGTGGGGTCTCCAAACCAAGGGGAGGAAGAAGAAGAAGAAGAAGAAGAAGAGGAGGAGGAGGAGGAGGAAGAAGAAGCATTGCAATTGCAAGTGTCTGGTTATCCACAAGATTGTATTGATCAGTCTGTTGGGGACTTTGGTTCTGGTATAAATGAAATTCTGAATTTCCAGTTCAATGTTTGGAGTTGCTGGTATGTCTTTAATGTGTCGCATTGCTGTGTCTATATTCTGTTTTGTGACTCGTAGGCCAGGATTGCGGTCAGGAAGAGCAAGATGATACAGCACCTTCTAGTTCATGTTCTAGCCCTGAAGAAAAGTTGTTATGTGAGGAGGAGGATTGGTCATATATATTGGAGCTAACAGATGAGTATGCGCTTGATGGTGAAGTGGGGAAAAGGCTGAATCAGATGGTTCCTGTTCCTGTAAGTATGACTGTAAGCTTTAGATTCTTGATTATGACATTTCAAGTAGAGCTGTAGTTTATGCTTTCAGATTTGTCTCTGATTTTTTGTAGCATGTTCCAAAAATCAATGGTGAAATACCCTCAGTTGATCAAGCAACTTTAGATCATCAAAGGCTACTAGAAAGGTTTGCTTTCTTTGTTTCTTGGAACTGCGATGTCCTCTGTGAATTCTTTATCTTCTTTTTGCCTTTTTCCTTTTGTCTATAAGATTTTGTTCTCCAGGTATTTTTTTATTGCTCTATCACTTTTTTCATTTTTCCCCTTTGGGTGACCCTTTTTCTGAATATTTGATTCTGGAAATTCTTTTGCTATAACAGATTGCAGGTCTATAATTTGGCGGAGCTTAAAGTTGAAGGAGATGGCAACTGTCAGGTTCGCTTTTAAAGCTGAAAGCATAAAATCTAAAATGTTAACATGCAGTGGTGTAGTGTAAATTTGTAATGTCTTAGATTACGGAAGCCCCTGATTGTATGAGATTGATGAGGTTTGCGGGAACTTTAATGTTCAGACAGAATAAAGTATGTTTAGCTAATTACATATAACAGATGGTAAAGTATATGTTGTCCATTTTCTGTTTAATTTTGTCTCAATTAGTTCATACTTTTTTACCGGTGTAATATAGTTCATACTTTTTGTAAGTACACTAAGAGCTAGCATGGGTATAATTGTTCTTTCTTTCCCTATGTAAATGTTTTTGAGACATGAAGCATTAGTATAATTGAACTTGTTCTGTGTCTAACTTGTCATTACACATACTTAGGTTTCATTAATCCAAATAAAGCATGGGTGTTTGTTTGATAATGGTTCCCTTTTAGCATGAATTTCCTGAGTTACGAGTCCATTGCTGGTGAAACTTTTGAATTTTGCTACTAACATTAAATCTCATTCCTGCCTTGTGCTTTTAAGTCTTTATAAGTTTTCATTTTTTGCCCTGTGATGTACTTCCCAAGGGTCACAGAAGCTCCTATTTGTTACTGCAGTGCTTAATGCAAATTACATACCTGATTTCTCATTAATTTCATAATGTTGCCAGTTCCGTGCTCTATCTGATCAAGTTTATCGAACTCCTGAGCATCATGAATTTGTGAGACAAGAAGTTGTAAATCAGGTTTGTCTTTCTCTTACGATTATAAAGTTTGGCTATTTTAAATGTTGAGTTTGTGTTGTAGTCTTTGATTGTATAACAGTGCATTGCACTTGAATTTTGATTTTTAACGATTCTTGTCTTGCAATATCTTGCACAATCAGCTTAAGTCTTATCCGGATATATATGAGGGGTATGTTCCCATGGCATATGGTGACTATCTGGAGAAGATGTCCAAGTATTTTTCTGATCCTATGACTTAATCATTCCTCCTTTTTGGATTATTCTTGACCTTGCTTCTTTATTATGTGGATGCTAATAGGAGTGGTGAATGGGGTGATCATGTCACTTTGCAGGCTGCTGCAGATGCGGTATGCTCCAGATATTTTGATTTTCTTCTCTTGTTTGTGATAGATTGCACATTCCCCCCACCCTAAGTTTTGGTTAAATTGTTTAATTTGTCTAACCTGCATATCAATTTGGTGTTGTGAATTATCCATCTAGTTTGTCCTACAAAGTGCTATGAATTTGTGGTTGCTTGAAAGATTAATCAGTGCAATTTCTGTGTGCACTGCTTTGAAGTGTACTATCTTTGTTTAAATAGGAAAAAGCAGTATTTGTTATTGTGTAAATCATGCAAATATTGGCTGTCTAATGCATTGTAATGACTTGTTGCAGTATGGTGTTAAAATATTTGTCATAACATCTTTCAAGGACACTTGTTACATTGAGATTCTTCCAAATGTTCAAAGGTCAAAACGAGGTACAATTTCTATCGCTTTTGCTTTTATTAATTTCATTTATAGAATCTATGAATAAATATTTTTGCTGGATTATCATCAGAATTGTGATTTGCAATTAGCATATTGAATGTCATTTTCCTCCTAGCATTTGGGCATCTCCTAATATGTATCAGTAGTTAGAGGTGCCAGCTGTCATTGTGTGGTCTAGTTTGACCCTTTAGGTTATGTTGGTTACTTGATTGGATGTCATCTCCTTTATAGATTTTTTATTCTTCCTTTTTCCATAGCTGTTTTCTTGAGAAGAAAGATGCACTACAACTCAACCATTGTGATGTTCAGTGGAAATTTTACATCAAATTAATCGGTTTAATGTGTTCTCTGCAGTTATTTTTTTGAGCTTTTGGGCAGAGGTGCATTACAACTCAATATATCCATTTGGAGGTAAATATCTGCCATTGGAAATAACTTCTTCTGTATACATATTCAGCAGAGAATTAGAAGTGCACTGGTTTATCATATTGAATGCAGCTGAGCCTGTTGTATAAATTCAAAGGCTGCTTCAGATATTGCTTAGATTGACCTTTTTTTCTTACCAGTGGTGGGTTTGAGTTGGCAAGTTTTTTTTCTGTGACTAAAACATTTTCAGTCAGTATCTGATGGAAAGAAAACCCAGTGTATGTCTTAAATGCCACCAAGTTTGGGAAATTACTAACTTGCTGAGAGACATGGAATTATACTCTGTATTCTCTATTTAGGCATCGGAGTTGGCATGCTTTGAACCATTTCTAGGTGAAGAGATTCCATATAGTAGTTTCGGAAATAGGATCACTCAAATAGAGTTTCCTGTCAGTGTTTCTTTTTATTGCACAATTTCTGTTGTACCTCAGAGGTACTGACAACAGCTGTCAGTATATCGGGATAATTTATCAGACAATACAAGATCTTTTAAGTTTGGTTTGAGGGGATGTTAGGTGCATAATATGATATACTAGGTGGGTTTTAGGCTTTTAGCTAGCATTAGCTTCTTCTGTGGGTTTTTGTGCATAAGTTGCACAGTTTCAATGAGGATTTTAGTGAAGGCATGAAGGAGCATTTCAGGAATGGAAAGAGATGCCGAAGTAATCTGGAGATGTACGCAGGAGGAAGGACGGGGAGTGTTTGTCGGAGGCAATGAAGAAACGGGTCATCTTAACATTTTGTGAAACTGCAGATCAGTCACTTTTCAAATCTGTCTTTGTGTTGTTGCAAATTGATAATACTTGGTTTATATATGTTGTGGTCTTTATTCAGACGTGCCTGCATTTGGGACTAAGAAGAAGAAAAGGTGGCAAATGCTTCGGAACAAGCAGCATTTGGAGTCACCAGATGAATATCAATGAACGTGCTGACAGCTTAAACTATCGGGTTTTTTACGTCGCAGCTTGTTGCTTTTGCAAGAAGCTAGCTCATCTCTCGCGCCAGTTATTTTTCGACCATGTTAAATTCAGTGTTGATTTTAAGGGACAGACATCAAACCAAGGGCAAAGACATCATCTTGCTTCAATGCTCCACTTGATTGTAAATTCCCTTGGATCCAAATCTATCCTCATTTAAATTTTTTTCCAAATAAAAAAATTTCCCTAATGTAAGACTTGCAAGCTTGTCGTGCCATGCAGTAGCCAGTAGCACCAGTTTCCTGTTATTTCTTTTGTTGTCGGCATACATTCTGTCGTTACTGATGGTTCATAGTGCCAATGATGTTTTTCTGGTAGCATGCTCAATGTCCCGGTTTTAGAAGAGAGTTGTGAATCCTACATTAATCTTTTAGGGGCTAATGATCACGTGACACTCAGTGGAAGTATTTTGATATTAATTTTTTAATATAATATGTATATACATAAATAATAAAATATATTAATTATATCTGAATATTTAATTTATTGAATGATGTATTATTCGAATAGAGTTTTAATTTTCTTTTCTTTTATTAAAAAAATATTTAAAATTATATATATATATATTAGTTTTATACCCTGAGTTCAAATGACTCAAAACTTAAATGACCTGGACACTTGATTTTGGAGACCTGACCGGGTCAGGTTGGGACTGAACTTGCTGGTCATCTTTTGGTATCCCTTGTTACATTACGTATAAGGGCATTAGAAACTAAAGATGTTGAGTTGGCCAATTTATGGTAAGATTAATGCTGGTCTAATTTGAAACCCAAAAACCTTTGAGAATCATGACCAAATTGGAAAAACTCATCAGCAGTGACAAGATTAGACTGATGGCCCTGCTCAATTCATCGATGCTACTCTTTGTTTAAATACTTACAAGTTTCTCATACACGTAAGAATAATCTCACCGTTCATTTGAAGTTTACAAAATCGTGTTTAAATACATCATCTTACGAAAAATTTAAAATACTTTTTTTAAAATTTGAATATTCACTAAAAAAATAAAATTACATTATGTCAATATTTATTAGTAGAACGTCGATCGAATATAAGTAATTTGATTCTTTCATTTTAGTAATATTTTTCTTTTCTTATTTATCGTGGAATATGTATAATTTTTAAAAAATGAAAATTTGAAATCTTTGATACATTTAAAGCCAATTCTTTGAATTGCTAACACATACACAAAATCCGAGCAAATCTAGGTGGAGATATTCCCTAATCAAAAAAGGGCAAGAAAAGAAGAGGAGGGAGGAGGACATGTACTGTAATCAATGTATCTATTCATTCAAAATGAACATGCAAACTCCTGTTTTCTCATTTTACACATTCCCTCAATCTTTGCCTTCTGTGCCATGAGTTCCTGTCACCGATTGCAGCATTGCAATCTCATTGGCAGAGAATTCCAAATCAAAGTTTGTAACCAAATCAAACTCGAAAGGTGGCAAAACAGGTTCAGCCCTCGAAACCACAGACCTCTTCACCACATCCTGATTTTCAGAGACAACTTTCGGCTCACAAAAGGTCAAAGAAGGCGAGCAATCCGATGAAAACAAAAGCGGCCCAGAGGAGAATGGAGCCAAACCAGTAGTTGGGGTGGAAAGAGCAGGAGGAGTAGTGGAACCAGGCGAGGAGATTCCAGTGCCTGTCGCTGCAATGATCGATGGCTCAGCTTGGCGCAAGAGCCATGCTATGGTCTCGCCATCGGTCTTGTACCCAAGCTCTCGAGTGAGCTGGAAAATCCTAGCAGCACACACGGGCGGCAGCCTGATGCGCCTGTCTCGGCCATCAACCTTTGCATGGCGGTCCTTGGTGGTTTTGCAGGTCACAAGCTTGCTTTTCGAGCTACTCGGCTTTTTTTGAGAAAAGGGTCTCGGTTTTCTCGTGGAAGGGTTCGGCAGAGCCATCTCTAGACCCATGTTCTCCGAGGCCATCAGGATATCACACATAGAAGAAAAATCCACTCTAAGATTCTCAGTGTTTATCAAAAAGAGAAGGAAAAGGCCTTCCAAGTACTGGAAAATTTCAACTGACAAAAATGTGTTTTGTCTCGTGTAGATTGTTGCGTTGGTTCTCTTCCAAATGTGCACCAAAACCCTCAGTTTCTTCTTAGTAACGTGCCGGTGGTGATGTAAGCCCCAGCATTGTATATATATACATATATATGGTTGGTGAAATGATGCCAAGTAAACCAATCCATGGTTAACATATATTTGAAGGGAATGTGCTGTCTGTTTGATAATTATTTTCTTACCGTAAATGGATTATGGGGGGAGATGTGCCCATTTTTTGAGTTGTGTTTGAGCAGACTCTTGCTTGGTTTGCACCAGATATTCCTGTTAAACACATTTAAGACCATTACTCAGCCAAGCATATGGAAAATAAATGTTGCTTAGTTGTCATTCAAAAGCCAAAAAAAAAGCCTAATTTTGCAGCCCTTTTGAGGACTTGGGATTGTATACAAACATGAGAGGGAGAGAGAGAGAGTTGTCTCTTTCCCCCAATTGGTTTAGAAATTGAAGAAAGTTTGGGATATTGATGGAGAGTTTTCATTTTTTCTGTTCTTTGTTTAATCATACATATGTTAGAATAGACAGAATGTTGTTGCTTCTTTTATCTTTCAATTTGATTATCTTTCTTAAGATATAATAATATAGAATTTATTTCCATATGTAAAGAAAAAGACAAAAAAGAGCAAAGGGCTATCAAACAATTAAAATGGTTGAGTAGATTCTAAAGAAAATCAAGCAATCATGGAGGGAGCTGAAAAATTTCTTGCAGAATTAATCATCGTCGTCATGCACCTGATTTGATTGCATAGCGTAAACCCTCTTCCACTCTTAAGCTGTCTTTTCTTTCTTTTCTCTTCTCCATGCAAGAATCTTCTTCCATTCGTTTATGGAAGCCAGAAGGCAAAGAAGATAAAGGCCTGCATGGGACTGTAGCAGCCGAGGAAGAGCTGTTCATTTGAGCCAAGGCGCGTAGGCAACCATTTTGCTTAAGACAAGACGAAACACAGAATTTCTTGGCGAAGAAGCAAAGATGGAAGTGAGGTGGAAGTCGGGTGCAGCCACGACCGGCTGCCATAGAAATGGCTGGTTCTGGTTGCAAATTACAACCAGAGGGAGGAGCTCGTCAGCTAGGTGGAAGGATCGGCGAGCATTCCCGATTTGCTCATTCATTGAGAGAGATTTTATGGTAGAATATTAAAGAATCGGTTACGAGGTCAAGAAGATCAAGTCGAGTTTGGAAACATTGCGAAAGATCTATTCGATGTAAAACTAAAGTGATTTGGAAAGAAAACCAATTTTCAAATCTGATTAACGAACAAACTGTTATCCAAAACGATTTTCTTAGGAGACTTTCGATCTTATAATATATACATGTATATAAATACACAAGTAATGGGATGATTAAGCATGTAAACAAAGTCAGAAAAGATTCATCGAAGAATCACATGGATTGATAGCTAATAGGCAAAAATATCTTACAACTCTGATTCTTTGGTTAATCATTCGATGCTAATAAGAAAATAATAATAGTACTTGGTAATTAACTTGAATGAAAAAGAACCAGTTCCAGTCATGATCCTATGATGCTAGAAGAACCTCAAAACAAGCTCCTTAAGTTTTCGGTCCCCTTGGTGTAACGTCCTGCATGTACCAACTCCAGTTTACACCAGTCAGCAATCCATGGAGTAATGGTCTTTGATTTTTATTTACAGGGCATCCCAAAAATTAACTACATTCAGAACGGAACAAGTGCCCGAAGCTTGAAGATTATCCATTGCAGGTTCGACATGTTAGCTGACTCTTCATACACCTGAAAGTTTGAAGGGAGTCTTCAGATTTTCATCGAAATCCTTCAATGTTTTCTCCATCTTGATCCCGGGGTAGAACGACATCAGGCACCTCCTCAATATCCTTTGCAGGCTGGTGCCGTATGAAACAGTTGATAAGTAAAACATGATTGTGATAATTTATGGGACCAAAGAAGATGAAACTAGTATACAAGAAAAACTACGAACCTGCCATAGTTCCAAAAGTCGCCATAGCAAAAAGTCGATTATCATAACCAAGCAAAAGAGCTTGCCTGCCCAAGCACCACATGAAAGATACCTAACAAGTAATTAGTGACCTCATCAGCAACCCTGATATTAATCACAAAATATGCAAGATATAACATCCCACCCACCTAACGAAGAAGTTGCAACTTTCTTCTACAATTATTGTGCATTCACTAAACAATATGAGGTTGAATGTATTAACTGTTGACGATTGCTTGATTGTGGAATCAAAGTTTTGGTTCAATTACATCCTCTCAAATTTTAATCTTCCTGCCTTCCAAATCAAACACATATCAGACACCTCGAACCAACATTAAAATCAATGACTTTCTAATATACGAAAAAAGAAATTGCAAAAAGTTGAAAGTATCCACGTTCATCAACATAGGAATCCGTCTGGCACCAGTTTCAACTCAAAAGTAATAGGCTAAGATTACATTAAACCAGATATTCCACCTAGAACGGAGTCTTCAAAGTTTACATCAGAAAAATATGCAATTAAAAGTACTTAAAAAGCATCATAGCACTATATTGGATTAAACATTTTTGAGAGCATCATCCGCTCAGAAACCTTTCAATGCATACCGTGAGAGACGTTCTTGGAGACTCTGATCAGAACATTTCAAAGCACGATTATACACTATCTCTGTCCTTTTTGCAACATCATTCCAATTATAAAGCCTCTTCATCTGGCCAAAAAAGAAAAGCGAAAAGAAAAATATATATTTGGCCACCTCACACAGTTCAAATTACTATATACAGTAATTCAATCAAAATAACTTACACGATCATGCATAACTAGTGGATCAATCTCAGGAACGATAGATATTGCCTTCTTAATTGCTTGTACCATGTCACTAGGATCTGGTTCAGCAAGTACTATCATGTCATCTGGTAAAACCTAGAACAAATGAAAGAAAAATTATCAAGATAAAACTGCTAGAGGATAGGATATCTAGAATAATTTTCAGTCCACTAAGGTGAGAAAGTATAAACCAACAGGAAATGACTTCAACCAGGTTAATGAGAATTTCACAATACATGCCTCTGGGACTCCTCCAACACGTGTACTGACAGTTAATAATCCACAACTTGCAGCCTCCAATATGGCTATGCAAAAAGCTTCTGTTAAAGAACTGTTGAAAGGAAGAACAGGAATAACATAAAAAATCAGGCAAGTTGATCAGCAATTACACCTGACTGCCAAATACTCAAGGAACATCAACTTGCCTTCTATTTTCCTTTTTCCTCATTTCTTTCCTCTTCTTATTACATAAAGAGTTAATCAACTAAAAGTGGGTGGTCTATAGGAACCAAACTCAATTTACCTGTTTAAGAATATGTGGCCAGAAATCAGCACAGACCGTACAGAAGCATGTGGTACAGCCCCCAACATCTCAACTCGATCTTGAAGAGAATGCTTTTCTCTCATCTCTTCCAACCTCAC
Organism: Theobroma cacao; assembly: GCF_000208745.1. Lineage (NCBI taxonomy): Eukaryota > Viridiplantae > Streptophyta > Magnoliopsida > Malvales > Malvaceae > Theobroma > Theobroma cacao. Next base: position 37,698,436 of record NC_030858.1, read on the forward strand.
TCGTTTAGGTCCATCTCCTCCAACAATGAAACGAACCTTCACAGGTGTTTCAAAATGAGAGATTAAACTTAAATAGCAGGGGAGACTACAAACAATAGCATGCTAATGTTGTACTTGGAGCTAAACATCAAAAACTTCATCCAAATGAGGAACAATCACACCGATAGAAATATAACTACCCAAAGGTTAACTCAAAATAGAAACATATTGATGGATTCACCACCGTACATGTAGCAGAAGTTCAGATGATTTAATGTATGAGTAAGTGGGCAGTTGTGTGTGAGAGAGGAAAGAGAGCAGATGCAACATGCCAGTTCGCTAAACATGCCGATTTTTGGTCCTGTAACTGATAAAAGCAACATAAATATTAGAAAACTGTTAACGTTTTGATTCTAACGTACTAACTCTGAAAACTAAACCAAAACAATGTGACTACTGAATTATTTTGGAAGGTGACGAGCAAAATCAATCATAACATGAAAAGCTAATGACCACAAAAAAAATAAAAAATAAAAAAGTGAGTATGACACAATTTTCTACACAAATTAAAAACAAAACTATTGGCAGGTACTGATGAAAAGACATCTATACAAACACACACACCACACATAAGCAGATCTTCCGATGTAAATAGGAATTATGAGCTAAATCACCTAGATATGTTAAGTGGCATTTCTGCTCACTCTGAGTTAGCAACAACAATAACCCCATTGTGAAAGATCTAACTAAAGGGCATGGGTAATAAAAAGATCTAACCATCTCATACCTTGCCAGTAGCTGGTAGGGAGCCACAGAGAAAAACTGAGTGAAGTCCTTATTTCTAACTAATACCATGAAAAGTGAAAGTAACAGAACAAACCCCTAAATCCAAATCTTTTCAGCAATACCATGGCATAAGCAACTCACATTAGGATACAAGCGGCAAACTTCTGGAATGACTTCCACAAGCAAATCTGCACCCTTTCGATAAACCAATCTACTTATCACAACAATAACAATTTCATTATGGCCAAGTCGCTCTTGAGCAGGCTTGAACATAGCGGTGTCCACAGCATTAGGAATCACAAAAACCTTTTCTGGTGGCAAACCTGACCGTAGCACTGTATTTTCCTTGCTCGTGTGAGAAACACAAATGGCCCGGGTTACATCTGCCAAAGTAAACTGCAGAACCTTGTTCATGTGGATGCTTCCCACATCAGCAAAACCATACAAAGAATGATCAGTAAATACAACCTTGTATCCCATAGTGCGCGCATGCATCAAAGCCTCATGACATAGAGTCGAGAAGGCCTGATGACCATGCACAAGTGATATCTTTTCCCGAATAAGTATAGTCCTTATTATTGGTAATGTCCCGTAAAAAGTCGGCAATGTGTTCTGCATAAGAAATGGCTGCCAGGGTACATAATAAACCTTCAGACCACCTGTCATGTATCTCACTCCTGATCGATTTCCATAAGCATGGGTCATAACAACCACCTGAAATAATAGAGTAAATTTATTATTCAATCTAGGAAAAACAAAAGGACAGTGAAATTTGATGTACCTATAAAGATTGAGGTAAAAAAGAAAAAAAGGAAACATTTGGTTTGCAGGAAAGGAATGTTAAAAAGAGATGAAGGGAAGAAAAGGACCAAGGAATTTTAAAATATGTTGTCTGTTATTGACCAAAGAGAAAAAAGAAAAACAAGATAATAATTTCAGTAAAAAGAATCGCACGGAAGAGGAAGGGGAAGACATTTAAAGAGAACCCTTCTAGAAACATCCAGGGAGAAATGAATAGTATTTTTCCAGCTAAGAAATGGCAGATCTAAAACCTTTCCCTGCTTTGTAAAAGAGAAAGATTCCCTCTTTAGGCAATAGCAGACCTAAAACCATTTCCTCTTTTTTCAGGGAAGAAAAACATCATTCCACTTTTCCCATTTGTTTGCACCTAGCATTCAGTGCTTACAAACAAGATTTAAAACCTAAATACTTAATAAAATTATCTGACCTTGTGACCAAGTTTTAGGAGGCATTGGGACAGATAATAAATGTGACTCTCAACACCACCAAAGTTGGGATAGAAAAAATCAGACACCATAAGAATTCTGTGCTTCAGGTCAGCCATGACGGCAAATCAATCACCTGCAACAATAATAATAAAATCTTCTTTATTTAAAATCATGAGAGAAACTAGCAGCAGATTGAAAGGAGTGCCAAAAATGAAGTAATCAAATCAACGATGAGCCTATCTTCCTCACCAGCAATGGCTGGAAATTATCCCTAGCACGCAGGGCCCCACATGTTTTGAATTGTACAGAGAGAATGCAACAGTCTAGGTTGGCTAGGAGGGATGGAAGCAAAGAAACTAACCCATCATCAGAATAAAAATAAACCCCATTCCAAATAGATGCAAATCAAAATACAGATTCATGCTAACAAATTAAAATATTCCACAAAAACAACAATAATAGTTTATGCAGCTATATTTGGGTATTCTGTCATTTATAAAGAGCATTGAACAATGGGGTTTATTAGTGAGTGCCCTAAGGGCACTCTTTAAGGTTAGTTAAAATACCATTTATAATAACATTCTTGAATTAAATATAGTAGTTAACAGTTAATGTGATGAATTGCAATGCATTGGAAGAAAAAATTACCTAATATGGTAACCTTAAAGAGTGCCGTTAGGGCACTCACTAACAAAATCATTATGTAAAAGAAAATAAATAAAGAAAAAAGCAAAACCGAACGGTATCAGATAGTCTCCCTGACACCAAGGAAAATCCAGAACATAGAATTCAAATACATTCAGGACCAAAGGAAGTGAAAGCAGAAGCAAACAAATAGATTATATTTACAAATCTTTCACAAATTATTATCAGATCAGTCTCCTGACACCGAGGAAAAACCAGAACATAGAATTCAAATACATTCATCTGGGGACCAAAGGAAATGCAAGCAGAAGCAAACAAATAGATTATATTTATAAACTCAATTGAATTTCAAAAATTAAATCTTATAGAAAAGGAAGTTTATTGGCGATACAAACCTAAGCTAGAAACCTCTCACAACATAATAATTTAATACTCAAAGATTATACAACAGACTATGAGTGGTTTACTCAGAAACAAGTTAAGAGAGCTTAAAATCCATATTACCAGGCTATTAGGATCAAAACATTACCATTAGGACCATAAGGGGAAGATCTAAAAGTAAATCAAAAGGGTATATTAGAAGATTGCTCGAAAATTTCTAGACAATCCAATCAGCTAATATAATGCATGCAGCTTCAAACTAAATCAGTAACCATTATGCCATGGTTCTGCAGGTAACAAAAGCAACACAGCTATGGCAGATCGACAGGACATTTGCTATCATAGGCCTCTCTTGCATCAAGCATATCTGGACGATATCGATTAGCAAGAACTTCAACTTGTTCAGCAAAAGACTTGACCCCATGTGGACCTATATGTTGAACCATTTGGTTCCACCGTTTTCGACATAAATCTCCAGACCTATGCTCAATAAGGTTGTCCCAGTCCACATCTTCCATGCAGCAAGCATCCAAGCTAGAAAGAGCATCTAGCATGCGATAGTCATCAGCATCAGCCCATATGCCTTCTGCTACCATAGGAGACGCTAAGCTGTAATACCATTTTTTGCAACAAAGTGCAAAACCTCTTGTTTCCATCTTGTCACTAATCGCACTCCAACAAATATTGTCTCGCAACATTCCATGCTTGGATTTCTTTTCCTCAAAAGCTTTCATAGATAAATCCAAGTTTACTAAGTCAAATAAATTCTGGTACTCCTCTTGAGACCAATTCCCTCTCTTTGCATTGGTCAATTTTATTCTACGCCATGTATCTTTTACATGGTGCCTATGCTTGCCAAGTGTGTCGGCCAACAATTTCCACCTCGGTCCATGTTTTTCAACAAACTTTTGGATCAATTCATACTCTTCAGGGGTCCATGGACGCTTCTCATCCCTTTCGAAAAGAACATGAGCTCGACGGTACACACTATCACATGGCCTCCAAGGAATGGCTGCTTGAATTTCCTTCCAACAGTTTCTGACTTGGGGGTAAGCTCTACAGTTCAGAACCATATCTAGACCCTCCTCACCTAAATTATTAGACTCAATGTAATTGGCAACAGCATCCATAACGATAGCATCTTCTTCTTTTGAGTAACGCTTACCATACACTAAGCCTTCTTTGCCATCCATGTTTTCATCAACTATACCATCCGCACAAGGGAAAACCTCAACATGATCAGAGAAACTCACTTTCTTAGATATATCTTTAGGTGCAGCATCTTCAGATTGATTGGTAGTGTTGACACTTTTTCTGGTTCTTGCATCTCCTTTATGATGTTTACCCTCCAAATCACTCTTCACTGATTTAGATTTCTTCTTCCTGCCTCTGTTACCATCTTCAGTATTATCAACACCACCTCCTAATTCTGTGCATTCTACCTCATTGTCAGCTGGATCCTCTTTATCATTGCTGTCAACCTCACGATCTTTATATCCCTTAAAAGATTGATGCTCTTTACCATCTGAACCAGTTTTCAGAGATTTGGATTTCCTCTTCTTCTTCTTCTTCTTCTTCTTCTTCTTCTTTCCCCTATTGCCATCTTCATCATTATCAACAGCAATGCCTAACTTTCTGCATTCTACTGCATTACCATTTAACTCAACATTGCTGTAGAGAAACTCATGATTTTCAATCCCAGTGCTCATCTTCCTCGGTTTATCAACACCCAAACCATAATTAATGCTTTTCTTCTTTCTCTTCTTCCCATTCCCAGAGTCCTCAACCTTTTTAATGACATTCCCATCTTCTCGGTCTTTCTTCTTGTCAGTTTCATTTCCATCAGTTATGCTGCTCATGACTGCAATATGACCATCAACATTACCAGTCACCTTCTCCAAGTTGTGTTTCTTCTTCTTTCGCTTCTCATATTCACGTTCTTTTCCATGCACCATCTTGTTAATGTCTTCAGTGCTGCAGCTTTTTAGTACCTCAACTGTCTCTTGCATTTTACCATGTTCAAGGGTTTCAGTTGCAGTAGTGACTGCATCAATCCCATCTCTAATCTTGTTCTTGTGTTTATCTTTCCTAGCCCTTTTTGCTTCCAACTCAAAATTGTTCCCCAAATACATTGCCTTACTACTTTCGTTTTTTATATTCTCTTTTCCAGCTCTACAAATTTCCATTGAAGCCTCTTTAACTTCACCAACTCCATCTTTACTTTTCTTATGCTTCTTTGGAGCCTTCTGAGATTCCTTTTTATCTGTATCAAACTCTGATTTCCTCTTTTTCATCCGATCCTTCTTCTTTTCACAGTTATCCTCTTTTCTCTTATTCTTATCATGATCTCTGTTGATTAATTTGGAAACATCATTCATATTCCCAGCTGACACATCCAAAAAATCACTTTCCTTTTCAACAGCATTGCCTTCTTCAACCTGGTTATTGACCCTTTTATGCCCATCCTTTTCATGCATCTTCTTACCCATGTTGTCAAAGGCTTCCCTTGAAAAATTTTCCTAGCTATCTCAAATCCTCATGCACAGCTGAAAGCAAGACAACACACAAAAATAAGTCCAAAAGCGGTACTTCAGTAGAATCCCCTTCAAATAAATCCTAACTCATGTAGCTTATTTGATTCCAAAACTTGAAGCAAATCAATGTTTTTGCTTGGACAACAAAAAATTTGTATTTATTACAGCAATTTGCATCAAGAATAATAGTTAAAAAAAAATTGTTCTCTGATTCTATGTACAATAAATTTTACAGATATATTAATGCATAAGAGAACCAACTCTACTGTTACAATAATTCCAAAATATTAGGATATAAAAAAATTACTAAGATGCAAAGATTTTAGGTGTTCAAGAAGTCACATTGTTTGATCCCCTCACACGTCAAATCACCGCTAAGCATGCTCTTACACAAGTTGTAACAGAGATGACAAAGAAGTTGCTGAATTTTTAAACCAAGCAAATGAAAGAGAACTTCAAAAGTTATGGGAAGAAGGTACCTTAAAATTCTAGGATAGTCTTTTCACTTTGTTGTTGGAAAGACCATATTGGCTCTGATAGGTCCCTTAGTGGCCCAGATTCTGTTAAAAGTGTGAGACTCCCACTAAAACTGAGATGAAACTAATATCAGCTCACAACGTAAAAACCAATTTAAGAATCCAAATCACTGTCTTCTTCTCAAAAATCAACTAACACAGCTACAAATCCAACCACTATTCCAGCCTTTCCTCCTACACCTACTATCTAAAAAGGTACTATGTAGTTATTCGTTCTATCACTTCTTCCTTACTATCCATACAGGTTTTCACTACTCCAATCTAGATGCCATTTACTACTAATTTTATTAGATTTCAGCAATATAATACAATTCAAAAGAAATCAAAGCATTCATTCAAGATCATTCCAAAAAAACAAACAAACAAGCTCAAGAAGTTCTGTGAAAATGATAATAAATTCGAATTTACGGATTCGATTGATGAAATTCCAGTTCTTACCGGTCAAAACCTCTCGATTGATCCGAAAACTCTTTTGTGGCGATTCGGGTTTTGGTTAGTAAATTATACCACCTTCACGGTCACTGCAAAATTTTGAATTCAAAAGTTCAAGCACTTTTTTCTTTTTTTGCAAAGATTTTATTGTATCCAGAAATAATCGAAAATTGCAAAAAACTAAGCGGGGAAAATAGAGAGAAAGCCAGAGTCTGCTGACCTAATAGAGTGAGCTCAGAGAGTGACGAAGATCGACAGCAATGGCGGTAACGGGGGAATTTCAAGGGTTCCTGAATTGGAGGACGATATGGGGGAAGAAAAGGTTAAAAGGAGCTTGGGCCTTCAGGCTTGAAATATATTGGGCTTTTGATCCTCATTCATCCAACGGATTGGCTCATATGTGATTGGGCTTTAAGCCTTTATTTCTTTTAAAAAAACAGTACTAATAAACAGCTTATTGCTGTAATAATTTATTTTTATTATTATTGTTATTTGAAAAAATGTATAAATTTCAATTTTTTTATAAATTTCACTTAATTCTTGCTCAATTTAATAAGGTAAAGTTTAATTTCTAACATATAATAAAATCATTGAAATTACATTCAGTCTGTTTAATTTGAATATTTTGAAAATAAAATTAATTAATTTTTTATAAATTGATCTAAATATAACTTAAAAATCGAAATAATCAAAACCAAATTATGTCTATTAGTTCTATTCATTATTAGTATTTTTCACTTTTTTTCAATAACTTTGAACAATATTTTTAATCATATTTTTTTTAAAAATAATAAATAAAATTACCCATCTTCATATTTATGAAAAAAAAAATCATCCTACAAAGATATTATGGTTAAAAGTGTTAAAATATATAATATTTAGAAATATATTAGTAATTGGTTGGAACAATTTTCTGGAAGCATAAAGGAATAAAACGAGGGAGGGTTCTACGACAAGGAAGAATGTTCTGGAAGCATTTCACTCTCATTAAAAACTAAACCCTAAAGACTCAACGCCCTGGTTCTTACTCTCCTACCTGCCTCCTTATCCACTCTCAAACCACTCTCTCACGATCCCAAGTAAGAAAAAGAAAGCTTCTTTTTTGTTAGCCTTTTGGTCATCAAAGGGAAGAAATGGCCTCTGCTAATGCTCTTTCTTCAGCTTCCATTCTTTGCTCTCCCAAGCCGGTAACTTTCTTTGATGGGTTCATTTCATATTTCCTTCCTCAAGCAGCAAAAACACTGCTTTTTGAGTTTTAATGATGGAAGTTTTATTTTTTTGCATCTGGGTGATTGAATTAATGATGAAAGTTTGGTGCTTTTAGAGTTTTTAATGCGTGTTTGATGATTGCAGGGGGGTTTGAGGAGGAGGGGAAATCAGCAGCAGAACCAGAGGCTAAATTACCGGCAAGGAAACAGCCGATTTGCTGTGAGAGCTTCTGCAAAAGAAATTGCGTTTGACCAGAGCTCAAGGACTTCAATGCAAGCTGGCATTGATAAGCTTGCTGATGCTGTTGGCCTTACTCTTGGTCCCAGGGGTAACTTCTTTTTCCATCATTCCCCATTGTTGTTATGGTACATGATACTCATTTATGTTTTTAAGTGTTGGGAAATTTTTGCTTTGAGTCTATCCATGTTTGGGATAAAGGAAGGAAAAGCTGATTCAAGTCGAATGGAGAGTGGAAATTTTTCTTGGTTTGTTTTAGAAAATTTGAGGTTCATAATTGTCTGATGTATGTATATGCTCTTGACTAAATTGCAATTTTTATCTGTGTCCACATGTAGCTTTTCAACTTTTTCATGCTTCATGGCACACGGCTTGTTTTCTGAACTGATACATTATGCTTTAATGAAATTTTGATATGTTTGTTTGGAATATTTTGTTGAACTTAGAATCCCTGTTTTTACTTATTGTGATGGCTAGTTAGAAATATGCGCAATTATACTAACTGCCATTTGTTTGCTATTCTAAAGGGAGGAATGTTGTGTTGGATGAATTTGGAAGTCCAAAGGTAGTCAATGATGGAGTGACAATAGCCAGAGCTATTGAGCTACCTGATGCCATGGAAAATGCTGGTGCAGCTCTCATTAGAGAGGTTGGCTCATAATCTATTCACTGATGTCCCACTGATGATATGTTTTATAAGCCTTTAATCTCACTATGCCATGGTCATTGACACTGACATGCTGTTTCATTTTTTTTTCTTTTTGGGCTGTTGGATGAAGGTGGCAAGTAAAACAAATGACTCTGCTGGTGATGGGACGACTACGGCATCTGTACTTGCACGAGAAATAATCAAACTAGGACTTCTGAGTGTTACCTCTGGTGCAAATCCAGTCTCAGTAAAGAGGGGAATTGATAAAACTGTACAAGGGTTGGTAGAAGAGCTGGAAAAGAAGGCTAGACCTGTTAAAGGTCGTGATGATATTGAAGGTATGGTGCACAAATATAGATTGCACACGAAATTATCTACCAGCTCCTCTCTTTTATTGGTTGTATTGCAGTACTCATACTTTTACTTTCAGCTGTGGCTACCATTTCTGCTGGAAATGATGACCTTATTGGAACAATGATTGCTGATGCAATTGACAAGGTTGGGCCCGATGGTGTTCTGTCCATTGAGTCATCATCCTCATTTGAGACCACAGTTGATGTTGAGGAAGGAATGGAGGTGTGTCTTGCTTCAGATTGCAAATGATTTTTAAAAATTGTGCCGGGGTAACCCAGATGTTTTGGTGGCTGTTGAGGTATGAATCTTATTCTAATTATCCTTGTTTCCCTTTCTGTGCATTGCAGATTGACAGAGGTTACATCTCCCCACAATTTGTAACAAATCCTGAGAAATTGATTTGTGAATTTGAGAATGCAAGAGTGTTGATAACTGATCAAAAGATTTCAGCAATAAAGGACATAATTCCACTGTTGGAGAAGACTACTCAATTGAGGTCTCCTTTGCTTATAATTGCTGAAGATGTCACTGGAGAGGCTCTGGCCACACTTGTGGTGAACAAGCTGCGGGGTATTCTCAATGTTGCTGCCATTAAAGCTCCTGGCTTTGGTGAGAGGAGAAAAGCTCTCCTTCAAGACATTGCCATTCTGACTGGTATGTAAACTATTGTGGCAAGATTCCTTTTCTGCTTTATTGCGACATTACTCCATGGTGTTTACTGTTTGTTTCATTATCTATACTGCAGGTGCTGAGTTCCAAGCTAGTGATCTGGGTTTGCTTGTTGAAAACACCTCAGTCGAGCAGCTTGGTATAGCCAGAAAAGTGATCATTAGCAAGGATTCAACTCAACTAATAGCTGAGGCTGCTTCAAAGGATGAGATACAAGCTAGAGTGGCACAACTAAAGAAGGAGTTAGCTGAGACAGATTCTGTTTATGACACGGAGAAATTGGCAGAAAGGATTGCCAAATTATCTGGTGGTGTTGCAGTCATTAAGGTGGGGGCTGCAACAGAGACTGAACTTGAGGATCGCAAGCTACGGATTGAAGATGCCAAGAATGCTACTTTTGCTGCCATAGAGGAAGGGATTGTACCCGGTGGTGGTGCTGCATTTGTTCATCTCACAACTTGTGTTCCTGCAATTAAGGACAAGCTTGAAGAAGCAGATGAGCGCTTAGGAGCTGACATTGTGCAGAAGGTAAACTTACTCAAGATTTGATGTCTAAATGATGATTGAATTTGGTTTGACTATTTTGGATACTACATTTTACCTCAAAGGATGCTATATATGGAAATGTCATAAATGTGGACTTGCAGTCAGCAAAACATTAATGCTTTAAAGCCATATGGTTTAACTAAATCAACATTTATGTTTTTACGTTTTAAAACCATACTGATTCATTATGTTTGCATGCAGGCTCTGGTTGCACCAGCCTCACTGATAGCTCAAAATGCAGGAATGGAAGGTGAGGTAGTCGTGGAGAAGGTGAAGAATAGTGAATGGGAGATTGGTTACAATGCCATGACAGACAAATATGAGAACTTGCTGGAGGCTGGAGTTATTGACCCTGCAAAGGTGACAAGATGTGCATTGCAGAATGCATCTTCAGTTGCAGGAATGGTCCTTACCACTCAGGCCATTGTCGTTGAGAAGCCCAAGCCTAAGGCTCCTGCAGCTGCTGCTGCTCAAGGTCTTACAATTTAATAATTAGGACCTATAGGGAGGTTAGGTTTTCTAGAGATGAAGAGCGATATTCTTGCAGTAAATCACAAGAAAATGCCAGATGACCTGACTAATTAGAAATGTGCCTTATTTTTGTATGAATTAATAAAAGATTATGTAGCCCGGCAGTGTAATCGTAGGGATCTTGAACAATGTCGATAGACATTGCATAAAAAATTTTCTCGCCGCAATTATTTGTGTTATACGACTAAAATGGTAAGCTGTCCTGCGTTATTCTGAAATTCCTACTGTTATTCCATTCCCTCCCTTAAGAAACTCTCTGCCGTCTCTCTTTCCAAAGTTCCGCTACGGCATGGCTGACCACAGCTTCCTTCTCTAGCCAGGCTCGTCATCAAGGCAACAACTGTCTCCTTTTCTCTCCACTGTCCTTCAGTGATCGTTTGAAGTTCAATGTACACTCGAAACTCACTTTCTCAATAAATTCTCTTTCAACTTTCAAGTAATCTTCTGTTCAAGTTCAATTTTTGTTCCTCTTCCCTTGAGATTTGAATTCAGTTGTTCTTGCATATTTTCATTTTTACCTTTTTTCTCTTCTTTATACATGTGTTAGACAAATATATTGCTCCAATTCTTAGCCATGGAAATCAAGGATGACCCTCGAAAATGGCTCACTCATTCTGGTGAAGCAAGGTGCTTGTTTAACGTTTCTCAAAGAAATACAGGCACCCAACTTCGGCTTCAAAGCTCCCTCTCAAACGCTTGAATGCGGCAGGTTCTTCAAATTTTGGATTGAACTACACTTCTACCCTTTTCTCCTCCATTGACCATTTCATCCCCTTCTGTTCCTACAACATTGAATCAGGAAGCGAGGTGAATGACAAAGGCTAGACGATTCGGGGTTTCCACTCCGCTGCTTTATGTTGTAAACCATCTATTGCAAACGCTGAACATTTTAGTATGTAGAAGGTCCCTCTGTCATAGACATGTTAATCAGAAATGGTAGTAATCAGCTGGTAGAGTTCCTTTATTCTGAATAGAAGAAGGAATCATTCTTTGTCTAACTTCTTTTTGTACTACGATCAGAAATATCTTGTCTCGGGTCCTGATTGAGTCCAGTCTAAGCTTCAAATCAACCCTCCTGCAAGATAAAGCTGCAGGCTTCTATGTTCTTGAACGAGCCTTGATTTCAGTTCTTAGTACTTAACCTGATGATACAAGACTATTGCTTGGTCTACGAAACAAGATATTTTTTCAGTTCATATAGATGGAGTGCATACTCATCAACATTCAACAAGCTAGCTCCCTTCTATTGTTTGGCCTAATAAGGTGTGATGAACAAGGGCAGAATTAAGGGCCACTCAATCCTATTGGACTGTTCAGGTTTAGGTATTCCACAACTTTTCCATCAGCATTCAATGCCAAATGGTCCATTTCAGTAAGAATTTGGTTTGTTTAGATGCACATCTTGCCAAATTTCAAGAGTGGGTGCTTGATATGTCTAAAAAAAGATCTCCAATTCAAGAAATGTAGTCCATTTATGGGAGTTTAAAGCCTAAAGCACCTTAAAATGAAAAGGTTTGCCCATGATGTGTCTATTTTGATATATAATGAAAAAAAATGGAAGAGATTATAATGAAAACATCAATTAATATGGAAAACCATAAAAACTTAACTCTATTGCACCTAACACATAAAGAAGTATAAAAAAAGATTCTATATTTGATTGACTTTGGACTGTAATTTTCTTAAAACAAATAACAATCGTTAGGTGAAACTTAAAATTTTATTATCTCAAACACGATTCTCGATAATTGATAAGTTTATCTCGAAAAACTTATTTTAGACGTAATTACTTTAAAATATTTCAAAATTTTAATTTTTGTGAGAAAACTTTGCATGAAAGTAATGCACTAGACATTTAAGGCTGTTCCTGTTCCATCCATTGTTGGTCTGAAATGGTGAGGGAAAAATCCTTAGCAATCCAAGTCAATGTCAAGACTCAAGGATAAGGTTGTAAAAGAATCTACCATACATCACACCTTTGCTGCTGTGTGAAAGCTCTGCTGGCATGGTCCCTGGCCCGTTTCAAGATTCCGTTTCAAAGGGTTTTTCTGCCTGCACATTTGTCTATCACGACAAGCAGGTTTGGTAGGTACAAAACACTCCACTAAGCTACACATTCAAGAACCAAAACTGGAACGATCATGACCCCTTAACCTTTTCTTCTAGATGCACCTCTTTGAGTAGTAGGCTGTGGGTTTGGCCTTCCCCACCCACTCCCCTTGATGTGAAGTTGTGAATACACAAAATTTATGGGGTTTTGGCCCTTGGGATGTATGCAAAGTTTAGTAGATGGGACAGGGTTTTTTCACACATTGTAAACATGCAACTAGCTACCTAGACTTTGATGGTGAAAGAATAGGAAAGGTGTAGCAGTCAGATCCTGAACTTCAACGTTTTTGTATGGAAGGAAACTTACTATACATATTAGAAATAACAGCTTAAAAGAACACTAACTTAACTTCTTCAATTCATACCTGCTATAATATATATATATATAAAAAAACATCCTCGATCCTCGATTTTCTTTAATTTAAAAATAAATTTCATCTACGATCAAGAACTTTTAATTCTTGTTCTCTGTTATTTCTCGACCTTTGATAATTCTGATTTGATCTTTTTATTACATTATTTTAATAATAATAATTTTACGGTGGACTTTGGTGGAGAAGTGTGAATGCAAGACGTGCATGTGTGAATCCTAGTACCAATAAAGCATATATTCCCTTTAGCTGTGATGCCCCAAGAACAGCAAAATATTGCAGTCCAACTCAAAATAATCTTTGCTTTTATCATATGATTCAAAAACACCTTACCAACAAGTAATTTCTAAAGCTGTTTATATTCCTTTCCGAAGTTCATGTTCTAAATCTAGTATGTTCCTTTTGGTACTTGACTTAGGCAGCAACGAACCAAATCTCCAGATGCCTCTCAAGCTGAGAAACCTTTGTGTTTGACCTCTGCAGGTACAATCACAAAGCATCATCTCAAAATTGAAAACCTAGATTAAAAGCAACACCATTCCCCACCATGGGTGCTTTCTTTGCTATTCATTTTTTCAGATGATGAACTTTCTTGTAATGGAGAATCAACAAAACCTATTCTTTTTTTCATAAATATTCTTTGCTTTTATTTTCTTTGGTTAGCCAATTTTTCGTACCTTATCATTAAAAATAACGAACCATTTACTTTAAAAAGTTATTATCTTTCTTTAATAATAAAGTCTAAAATTCGAATTTTCACTTTTATGTTTGCACATATTAAAATTTTTCAATTAAATTAAAATTTAACGTGTACCGTGCGTGTATTTTTTAATTTTTTTTCTTGGTTCTTTTTTTTTCCATAATTACAACAACAATTAATATAGACCTTCCAAAGTTTTTTTTTTTTTTTTGTATTGGAACTGATTTGGGTGATTCTTTTGTATATGATAGCATGACAAAGCTCTCCTTCTTCTTGCCGTGGAATATATGACTTTTTCTATGGTTTGAGGCTAATTATAGTCGGTGGAATATTTTGATCAAGATCGGTCGATTTGACAATGTCAATGGTAGCTACACAAACAAATTTTCTTCACAATCATATATGAATCAATTCTGTCACCTTATTTATTTATTTTCAAAATTTACGTCGATGTATCGAAATAAACTTACTTCTTATTTTTTACCGTAAAAAATTATTTATCTCATGAATAAAATTAGATGACAACAAGTTAACATTCTAAACACATATACTAACCTATTTATTATAAAGTACATATAAATAATGATGAATTTAAAATTTTGTACAACGGGTGATTAACAAATAACTATATAAAATTGTAAATTTAATTAATAATTTAATTTAAAATAAAAATAATTATTTTTAAAATAAAATTAAATTTTAATATAAAATTAAAAATTGACAAATAAATATTATAAATAAATTAAACAAATCATGTTATACAAATTGACTCCATCTGATCACAGACACGAACGCCGCTAGTGAGCTGCAATATTTGAAACTTTTCCATTCGAGGGACAGCCAAAAGTTTGGGTTAGCTCATTAAAATGTGTGCCCATATTGTTTGTATTCCTTTGGTTTTCTTTTTTCTTTTTTTTTTTTGTGTTTTCCAATTTACTATTCTTGGACTTTATAGGTGTTGCCTCGTCAAAGTTGTTGGCAATCAAGCGATATGAACACGTGGACTATAGACAGATTCTTTCTTCTTTTCTTTCGGATAATTTTTTCTTACACGGTAAGATACGTTGCATTTATGCCTAGTAACATCGGTTTAAGGAACTAATCAATTGAATTAAGGTATAATGTTCAAACAAATTTTTTAAGTATTTAAAAATATTTAAATAAATTTTTTATTATATTTAATTAAATATGAAATTAATAAAAATATAAATATTTATTTAAATTTTCTTAAATAATTCATAAACTCTTTTGTATGTTAGGCCTTGAATCAATGAATCAATTCGTATGATAAATTTAATATTCCAAACTTAATAAATAACGACTCAGGTTGAATTCGATTGCCAAATACCAATTATCGATCTCATAGAGCTACAAATCGGCAAACCGAACGTGGGAAAGTTCCATGACTTACGGGGGAGCAGAGACAGAGTCAATTAGCCTTTCCCTGTGCAACTCTTTCGAGTAGACTTTAATATAGGCTTGGTCCTGTGCATGGGCGGTTTGCGAAGTAATTCTTTAAGATGGGATTAGTTAAAGTCGTTAACGTAAAGGCCAAAGAGCTTCAAACCCTTTTTGACTCTTTCAAAGTCCTCTCTCCCCAAAGTTCCATTAAAGAAAGAAAAGAGGAGAGAGAGAGAGGCAAAAAGAAAGATAGACAACTCGAAGATTGGGAAAGCCATGGAGCCACCAAAGCACTGAAACAAGGTGCCGGGTCGTTTTCAAAGGGTGTGAACATCCTATTTAGACTAATTATAAAAGATTATTCGATTAAAGCCAAGTGGGTCATTGGGGGAGGGTTATCACTCAAATTGTATAAAAATCAAATAGGAAACAAGCACAAAAGGAGGGAAAAAAATTAAACTTAGTTAAAGGAAAATATTATTAAAATTGGTTCGATTTTGCGGTTTTTTTCTCAATTAGTATCATATGGGTTTTCTTTTATCATTAGCACTTTGTGAATAATTTATGTTCTCACATAGGGTTATACCGTTAATAGAGTAAAATGATTAAAATACCATTAATTTAAAAGTTAATCAATTTGTTTAGAATTAAAGGTATTTTTTATAATTTCATTGAGTAAAATTATATCCGAAAATACTAATTGAGAAAGATCATACTCAAAAGATGATAATTGAGAAAAAATAACAAGATGTCATGCGAAAAAAATTGAAACCATGGAAAGTGAAGATAGAGTTTTAATTTTTTTTTACTTTATTTATTTATTTATTTATTTTAAAAAAACTCCTATTGCATTTAGAACATAAATCTTCTGCACTTATTTGATGTCTTGTTGCTTGGTGCTTTTTTCAATAGTTTTATATTAATAATAAAAAAAAAATTAATTTCAAAATCCTAAATTTTAATGTAAAAATATTAAAAAAAATATGACATAAAATTATAAAAGAGGATTTCTGTTCCTATATTTGTGTATTAAACGTTGGTGAAAGTGGAACATCAACAACATGATCATAATACCATACATGATTTATTTCATGGGCCCATATCATATTATAACGTATTACTATTCCATTAATATTTTTGAATAAAGGATGGGACCCAAACCCATAAAACAGTGGCTGAAATTAAATGTTTTGTACAACATTTATAGTGTTACCTAATTTTCTCTACCAGTCTTAAAGTCTCAACTCTTGATTTTTTATGTAATTGAAATAAAATATGATAAAATGGTTAAAAAATTTTGTAAGATCAATAAAATTTATATATTTCTTTTCATGATCATAGTTTTCGAAAATACAATTTAACGATTCGAGTTTGAGGGGTTGTGTCACTTATTGTGTATATTCGCAATAAAGAGTTTTATGAACTAAATTTTATGTAATTTAAAGATTGTACATTTTTATTAAATAAAAAAATCTCAAAACGTTTAATTATGAAATTTAAAATTTTTATCATTTATATACATAAAATGATAATTCACTTTCATTAATTATTATCATCTTAGACATCAAAATAAAATTATTTTATATTTCACAAACGAAATTAAATAATTATTAATTAATTTCCATAAACATACCTTGAATACCAATTAATCATCTAACTTCACTTATTAATTTAAAAACTTCACATTAAGTGGCTTTGCACGCAAAGCATCTGTCAACAGAAAACTTGCAACACGTGTCTGATATTAAACAGGGTGCTCTAGAGTTTTGTCACCCGCTGTCGGATGTTATCAGCACTTTTGTTTCGGTCGAAGGTTGTCCATCGTGGATCGGGTCGGTGGAGGGAAAAGGTCAAAAGTCGATTTTCTCAAATATTTACTTATGCGTGATCACATGAACTGTCATCTAGTATATCATATAAATAAAAAAAATTATATTTTAAATAATAATTAAAATTTTATTAAAATTAAAACTTTATATAAATATAATTCAAATAAAAAATTAGTTTAATATAATAAAAATAAAAAATTTAATTACATAAACGAATATAATTCAAATATTTATTTATTATTTAAGATTTTTTATTATATAAAAGGTTTTGGGTTCACACTTCTTTCCGAGAACATAAAAAGAATATTTGTATATTTTTTCTTTTTGAGGATAAAAATATTTATATGTTAGTGAAGGAAGAATCATCTAAAATTTGTTAATTATTTAAAAAGTTAGTGAATTCTTAAAATATAAGGTATTGGACCATATCATTACAAAGAAATTAAAATGGGGTATGCAGCAATCATAAAACTATATTATCCTTTGCCTCGTTTGGGATGTATTATCGATGGTCGAATATATTAATATAGAGCAATATTATAATTTTTTATAAAAAAATGTATTTATTTATTTTCCGAACTTTGAATCAAATTCAAATTCCATTGGTCTATAGTTGTTTAGCAATGCTTAATTATCGATTTCTTTTAAAGTTGTTCTAGATCGAGATTTTTTATTTTAATTTTTCTATAATAATTATAATGCAAGAAAACACGGTTAAGTTTTGAATATAATAATTTGAAAAGGAAAGAAGAATATTTTTATTTTATAATATGTAACAAGAATCTCACACTTCCAAAAGACAATGGATTAAAAAGATATCCAAATAATGAAAGGGACAGCTAAATTAATTATGAGACATTAAAGTCCAAGTTAAAAGTCAATTATGTAATTAATAAAATTAATTATTGTTAATTAAAGATTAAGTTATTAGGTTTTTGAATTTAAGGTAAATTTTATTTACATTTTTTGTGGTTTTTATTTTTTTTCGATAAGGTTTTTTATATCAATTAGTATCATGTGAATTTTTTTGTTAATTAACACTTTGTATTACTTTTATAAAAAAAAATATACTTTTAATTTTATTAATAAAATTGTAAAAAACACTCTTAAGTAGAATAAACATATTACTTTTAATTAAAATGTTTTTAATATATAAAGAAAAATTAACAATTTAACTTTTTCAGGAGAACAGAAATTATTTATAAATTTTTTTTGTAAAAAATATTTATATGACATTAAATGAAAATATAAAACCATAAATTATCATGTGAAAAAAATTTAAAATGGAAATGAAGTTTACTCTTTATATTTATGAGCTACGACGGTCTAAAAACATCGTTTTCGACGTCGTACTCGTGAAAAATCGATAAAAATTTTAAAATTAATAAATAATACAAAAACAAAAACAATGTATTTGCGTGAGAAGTCCTTTTCTATGTCCTCCTCTTCCTTTTCCTTAATTACACAACAAGGACAAAATAAGTTGTTCATCGTTTCACCCTCACTCTCCTTACAAAATTACTTCTCTTGCCATTCCTCGATGCTCGTGCTCTCCTAAGAGGGCCCGCACTCTGCTAATTCCCTTTCATCTTCTTTCATCTATAAATACCCCTCTCTGCCAGGTTGCTTCCTCCAAACAAAAGTCGCGTATCTCCGTAATTCCTTGCCCCAACCCGAGGCGATATCTGTCATTCCGAATCCCCTCTCCCCGCATTCTTCCCCGAGGCCGGTTTTTGCATAAGAGAGAGAGAGAGAGAGAGAGGAAGGAAAGGAAAAGAAAGGACTCGTGGAAGCTCTGCTCGCGTGATGCGTGGAATAGTGGTGACACGACCAAGACATGGCTAGCGATCCTTTCCGTCTGCTTTCCTTCTCTTCTTCTTCTTCTTCTTCTAAATGGCGTTTCTCTCGTTTCATGGTGTATAGGAAATCCAAACCCTAACAATCTCTGCTTTTTTTTTTCCCGTTCGGTCACCTTTTTCTTCTTCTTTATTTTGTTGATTTCGTTGTAAATATTCAGGTACGATTTCCTAGTTACTCTTCATTGTTCCTCCTACATTGCCTTGTATAACAAAGCTGACGTTTTGATTTGGATTTTTTGTTTTTTGTTTTTTTTTTTTTGGTGCGCACAGAGAGAGCGATGGCAGAGTTAGCGAAGGTGTTGTATATAGTTGTGGTGGACGAAGGTGAGAAGAGAGAGAAGGAGACGTCGTCGTTTCGATACACGCGACCCGTTCTTCAGAGCACTCTTCAACTCATGGGCTGCAAAGCTCGTCATGCCTTCAAGGTTTTCCTCTCTTTTTTTGTTCCGTTAACCTTCCTGTTTTCTGAATTTAGATGATTTCCTTTTTTCTTTGCCTAGAACAATTTGGTTGATTTTGCTTAATTATCGATTTACGATTTAATCTCGATTACGTTTGATCAATTGTTGCTTTCTTGTTTGATCGAGAAATTGTAAGTACGAAATAAAAATTAAAAATGTGGATGATGAGGTGATAGATCTGGATTGCTTGTAACGTGTTCTATGCAATTCATAGATTTCAATTTTACATGATTTTCGTCTTTGCTGCTGAGTCAAAGCAGTACGAATCTTAACAATTTGGTTGTAGCATTTTTTTTCTGTTTCAGTTTTTCAAAAATTCTGCATTATGTCGCTGTCATTGAATTTTGACTGAATATTTATTCTCATTGTACCTTTAAAACAAGATGCTGGATTGTGGAGGTTTTAGGTCCCTTTTTGTTTCTGCAATTTTAAGAACTTTGGCATAGATCGAAGTTCATGAAGATGAAATCAATTTTGATCTGTTTTCCTTTTTTCTTGACGCTTCCACGTTGCAGTTCTCTCTTTACCATGTGATCTCATCATCATCTGGTGATTTTATTGCCTAATCATGTGCACATTATCTGTTTAAGTTTTAGTTGGTGATTTACCTTCTGCTTCTTGTTGGGAGATAGAGATCATCATTGTCATGTTTAGGGACAGTTTGAGACTTAAATTAATGTACTTGTCTAAGTAAGAATATCTAGTTTGAGACTAGGTCTTTTCCTCAATCAGTTGCCTATATAAAATTCTTGTGTACTGCACCAGATTCTCTGTCACATGATCACTTTTGACTTTATGTTAGTTAATTTGGCAATAATTTTATGGTGTTGGTTGTGATATATCATTTCATTTTAATTTTCTAATTCTACATGATTGGTTTTCTCTCTCTCTCTCTCTCTCTTTTAATTGTTATGGCAAGTGGATCCTTTTGCTAAATGCCCTCTTTATACTTCTTTTCAGATTAGCCAAAGGGTTTTTGCATTGACAAGAAGTGAGTCTTCTTACAACTCTCTACTTCAAGAAGGAAGTGAGACATTGAATTCTGATGGTTTGAGAGGAAACTCTGAGAAGGAAGATGTTTGTCCTGCCAATGGTGATAGAAATAAGAGTATACCATTTGAGTTGTACAAAAGACGCACATCTGTTGTTGTTAAAAGAGAAACTTTCTTAGATGTTGTCTGTGATGCTCTGGCTGAATATAAGTATGTGGGTCCAAACCAGAGGGCTGACTTGATTTTGGCTTGCAGGTATTGTGTGAGATCTTATAACTACCTCAGAAAAAAAAAAAAAAAAATAGAAGACATTGCATATAATTAATTGTTGCATGTTCGTATTCTTTTTGTAATTTCTAGAGGTGATTGTGAGTAGCTTGGACACTGATAGTTTATGCTTCTTCATTTATTCTGACTTGTTTGACATGACAAATTTTTCATAGTATAAATTAAGAGGTAGACTATTCAAGCAACATTGTCTCCAGAGGCTTGTTCAATTGGGTGCCTGCATTTCTTTTTCCTTTTTGGTGGCTTGGCCAACAAGAAGACCGTTCATTATCACAAACATATCATAAGTTTTTAATGTAACAAATTTACATTATTAATGCCTGTGCAAATGCGCATATGTGATATGGGGGTCATGATAGTAGGTATTAAATGTCCTATGCTTGGATCTTTTGATTGGGGTCCCACAAATCAGATGCAAGCACCTTCTTGTCTCCCCTTGTAACTGTATTTGGTCTTCACTGCAGAATCCGAGAGAGGAAGGAATCTGTAACTGTGCTGTTGTGTGGCACTAGCGGTTGTGGCAAATCAACTCTGTCTGCTTTGCTGGTATGTTTGCTTTGCATATTAATGTTTTATTTGAGTGTAGTTCTACTCACCTTTATATCTTATTTTAGTCATGGCGTGGATAGGTGATGTCAACTAATTTTGTAACTGCATTCCAATAGTGCTTTTGATCATGTCATGCAGGGTAGCAGGTTGGGAGTTACAACTGTGATTTCAACTGACTCGATTCGCCACATGATGAGGAGTTTTGTAAATGAGAAGCAAAATCCTTTACTCTGGGCTTCGACCTACCATGCTGGGGAGTGTTTGGATCCTGTGGCAGTTGCAGAAGCGAAGGCTAAGAAGAAAGCAAAAAAATTGGCAGGCACCACTCAATCACTTCCTAAAGGTGAGCAAGCGGATGGTTCTTCGGCTGGCAAGTCCAATGCTCAACCAATGGAGAATGGTTCTACTAGTACTGAATTGATCAGTCTCAAACAGATGGCTGTTGAAGGATTCAAGGCACAAAGTGAGATGGTCATTGACAGTCTAGACAGACTGATTACTGCATGGGAAGAAAGGAAAGAGTCTGTAGTTGTCGAGGGTGTTCACTTAAGCCTTAATTTTGTTGTGAGTAGACTTTTGGTTTGTTCCTTGCAATCAGATGTATTCATTTCCCCCAACTTCTCTTGTTCTTGTATTGATTTTTGATCTTTGTGTGCAGATGGGGCTTATGAAGAAACATCCTTCGATTATTCCTTTCATGATATACATTACAAATGAAGACAAACACTTGGAACGATTTGCAGTTCGTGCAAAGTACATGACATTGGACCCTGCAAAAAATAAATATGTGAAATATATAAGGAATATCAGGACGATACAGGATTATCTATGCAAAAGAGCTGACAAGCATTTGGTCCCCAAAATAAACAACACAAATGTTGACAAAAGTGTGGCGGCCATACATGCAACAGTTTTCAGTTGCCTCCGGAGGCGTGAAGCTGGGGAGCCACTTTATGATTCTATAACAAATACAGTTGCTGTGGTTGATGAGGAATACCGGAATCAGTGTGCTGCCAATTCGCTGAGCTCCAAGGGAATGTTTCAGCTGATCCAGAGGAATGGTTCTTCGAGGCAACTGATGGCTCTTCTTAACACTGATGGATCTGTGGCAAAAGCTTGGCCAGTTGAATCAGTTGATGGTAATGGAAGGTCCATATCTGGCCATGGGGCAGAGGGTGGAATAGGCATTCCCTTGTATGGACCTTTAATAATTGGCAAGGCTGAACCTGTTAATCTTCAATTTGGTCACTTTGGAATTAGTGCCTGGCCTAGTGATGGTGGCACAAGTCGTGCTGGAAGTGTAGATGAGTCAAGATGTGATGGGACTGATAATGGCAGTAGATACCAATCTTCTTGCTGCAGCTCGCCAAGGATGTCTGATGGTCCTGCAAAGGAGGTATTGACCGCTTATCATTGGTTTTTTCTTTTAATACTCTTATCAAAGCTTTTGGTTAATTTTTCATGTGTATGCAGCAAATTAGATGAAATAATAAGCAAATGGAAGTCACCTTTAATACTAATAGTGTGAATTTTTTTTTCTTAATTTATTTTGTTATGATATCCTTATTTTGGGCTTGGATTATTGATTCTGTCTCTTTCTGACAGCTAAAGGAGGAAAATTCAGTGTATGGCAGTGATGAAGAAGTTGACGATCCACCTGAAGCAGACAGTGATGAGGATTTTAGTGATGATGGTGACAAACAAGTCCATGAAGAGGTAAGAAATTGGGTTAGATTCTAGAAGAGATGAATATATATATATATATAAGCATGGCAACCTGCCTTGCAATTTGTTCCAAAAGGAGTTGTTATGGGTTCTTTATATGTGTTATGTGAAGACCAGGGATATTTTGTTCGAATGTTGGATGATTGAAATGGCATTAGGTTCTGCTTTCTGAGACGCATAGATTTTTATCCTAATCTAAAGTCTTCATCTTAGAGTTGCAAATGAAACAAGGTCTTATATTTTTGCTTTCAGATTCCGTGTAGATTTGACTCTAATTTCCATTCTTTTCTGTTCTACAGGTGGGCTCTGTTGATGAAGGCTCAACAAAGTCAGATGAAGAGTATGATGATCTGGCAATGCAGGATGTGCAGGAGAATGGCTACTGGTCAGATGATGATGAAGACCGTTGTGACAAGGTGGTGACGATGTCTGGGGATCAAGCAACCCACACAAGAGCGGATAAATATAACAAGAATTTGGACCTCTTCCTCAGAAGTAGAAGTGAGCAGTTGTCCGAACCATTATGCTCTTATTCGTCTCTGCTTATGGAGAGAAACAAGAGGGGATTGGCACCTTTCGGCAATGTTAAAATGAGAAAACGCTCCCTCAGTATTCCAGCCATAGGGAAGCATGGCTCTATAATCAGTGATCCCATACTTTCAGGAGCCCCACAGCGGTAGCCAAAACAGTTTTGTTCTTATTAGCGTTTTGATGTTTTGTTTTATGTCCCATTTGTGGCTCCCGTATAATTAGGTAATTTACCCCCCCCCCCCCCCCGAGTTGCTAACCCCTCTGCCCATTTTCTGCTCTCATGTACAGTGATGCTTGGTTATGGTTGCATGACTGGCAATGATGCTTTAATGTTAAATTTTTTTGTTTTTGATAAATGCCATGGATGAACTCAATTCGTACATACGCAATTGAATTGAGAATCAAAGTTTAACTGATCTCTTGTCTTCATTAGTGCAGTGCCTTTAATGTGGCCAATATGCCATTCTTAATACAAATCAAGCAAGAGATAATCCATTCTTAAACAAAGCATGAAACAGGGAGAGCACCAACAAACTATGGATTCACAAACTGAACACACGTGCATTCTAGCAAAATATGGTATTCTTTGGAATTCCATAGCCAACAAGAAGCTTTAGAGACAAGTTAATTGGTCTCTATCTCCATGTGTCACTGCCACTTCATTTTCGGATTGTGATCTGACTTGTGATACAAATCGAGCAAGAGATTAATGCATAATAGAGCTACAACCACATTGAATCAAATTTAGTTTGATGGATAAAGCCTAATACAGGGGAGATTGACAGTAAAAGGAGTAATATCAAAATAGAAGGTAGCATTGCCCCTCCTTGGCATACTATATTACTATAATAATGCCACTAAGTTTTCTTTTCGGCTCAAACCAAACACCTTCATTTAGGGACGGAGGCCCTCCCTGTGAATCAAATTTTGCTTAAACCCTACTTAAATCACAACTCTTTTCTGCATCAATACTATATGCTCTGAATCATGATTAGATGTTTCGAAATAGGCTTTATTTACATCAGTAAAGCTTTTTCCTGGTTATGCAGCCCAAGTGCAAAGACTATGATGTGGTGTTTGCTGTTCGAATCCATCCGTGGTTCCAAATTTTGTCACCATAGCATTCTGCAAGATTTGCTCCATTCGAAACTTGAAAAATTGTCAGCACTTGTCAGCAGCAGCTCCTGTTTGTTGTTCAAGAGACATCCGTGTTGGTGTTGGCAAAAACAATCATATGAAATCTTAATTTCTTTTTACGTTATCTGGCTTCAGAGCCCCTAGCTTCCTGGAAGTCATCTCTCACACAACACCTACAACGGTTTTTAAGCCCTTTCTATTGCCACTCCACTAAATTTCTTTCCTTGCATTTTTAGCTGATTGCAGATGTGAAGCTTACTGCTTTAGGGCATACACCCCTCTTAATCATTATGTTAAGCAGCATCTTTGCTTTCTCAGTCTGATAAATTTCACACAATAATTTCCCCATCTGATTGCATAGGTACATATCAGAATGAAATCCTTTCCTCTCCATCTCAATTCGCAACTCAAAAGCTTCATCAACCATCCCATTCTGGCAAAATCTATCAATCAACATATCATACATAACCTTGTCCAACTCAAATCCCTTCTTTTGCATCTCATTTACATACTTCATTGCCATTTCCATTTCTCCAACCTTCGAATACCCATTTATTAACGGCCAATATGTATCAGCATTTGGCTTTACACCTCTATTGCTCATTCTATCAAACAACAATAACACATTCTCTATTGATCCTAACTTGCAATAACCATTTATCATCAAATTATACAAATAAGTATCAACTTTCAAACCTTTGTCATGCATCTCTCCAATCAACCTTCCAGCTTCATTGATTTTCCCATAGCTTGTATACCCATCAATCAAAAATTTAAAGGTCTCGACATTGAATTCCACTCCTGCTTTTTCCATCAAACCTAACACCAAATCCAACTCCTCAAAATCCCATCTCTTTGCACAAGCATCTATCATAATATTATAAGTTATTACATTGGCTTTAATCCCTCTATCTGCCATCTCCTCCACTATCTCTCTACCTTTCTTCACATCCCCGTTTCTACACAACCCATCAACCACAGCTGTCAATGAATAAACAGAAATTTCAATACCTGTTTCCACCATTAAATAAAAGAAATGTAAAGCCAACCCCAATTCATCAGCTCCCTTAAGAGCAATCAAATGAACAGTACAAGTTCTCTCATCAATCTTAATCCCATTATTCTTCATATAATCAAAAGTCTTTAATACCTCACCAAATTTTCCATTATCAGAGTAAACTTTAAGCATTAAATTATAAAACTTTGTTATAACTTTGGACTCAAAACAGCAGTTCTCAACAGCAGAAGCTATAACAAGAAAAGGGTACCTGAGACTTTCATCAACCGAGACAGATTTTAGCATAGCTTCAGCATCCGAAAACAATCTGGCTTTAAGAAGCCTACAAGTAAGGGTCAAGTGAGCTTGAAGATCAGGCTTGAAGGAAACCAAAGATTGGTTTTTGATGACAAGGTTGAAGAAACGGAAGCATTTGGAGGCTTTGAGATCTGGGTTTGTGAGTATATCATGGAAAGTGGTGGGATTGAGATCGGAAATAGTAGAGGCATCGAGGGGCTTGGAAGTCGTTAGAAATTGGGAGATAAAGTCCGGTAAGGGTTGATAAGGTTTTGACGAAAGGCCTGATGGGTAAGATTTTTTAACAGTTTTCAGGGTCTTGAGAAAGTTTTGGAGAGTCATTTGGAGTAATGGAGCTCGGAACAAGACCGCAAACTTTGAGCCTCCCCCCTCAAAACAGAATCAAAATCAGTGCCCCCATAGTGTATAGTAAAAACGTAAAAGAGAAGCACTGAAATTGAGTCGAGGTGTCGTCCTGGCTTGCCGGGCGTCCTTTGGTTTGGGTTGCTGGTGCTTAGATCATGGGCCTGCTTTGCCTTTTGTTTGTTGCTGATTTGGAAAAAGGGGCCTTGTTTGCTGATTGTTCTGTTTTTGGGTTTGAGTTCAGCTCTGGCCCGAAAATGGTTTCATGAACATTTTCGAATCTGATTTTGTAATTTTCTTTTCTGTGTATAAACCAATGAAAGAGGAAATAAGTAGGGACTAAGAAGATGGGTATGGATGAACACTCATTAATCTGTTGTCTCTCTTTTATCAATAAAAGAACATGCATTTTCCAGGCAAGGAAAAGGAACCTAATACCCTATGCTAACCCTGGTGTCATCTGAAAGCATCACATGATATCATGATTTTGCCAAATGAGTGGTGTTAAATACAGAAAAAAGAGCCTCCATCAATGGCTGTGATTGTGACCACATTTCTCCCTGATTCTGAATCTTCAGCTTGGTCACACCTTTGCACTAAAAACCAGAACTTCAATCATTCATTGTAAAAGCAACCTCTTCAGCCCACGCCCCAGCTAATATAGACTGAGGTGCTGCAGAAATCACCATTAACTGCACCGCAATCTTCAATTCATTATGGCCAAACATGAAAGATCTCATGCCTGGCAACCCATGCTGGTCCTTTCACTTGCATGCTTGCCACGTGAAAACCCACTGCTTCTATCAGATGGACCACGAACACGCAACAATGGGGGACCATTGTTGGCCTTTTGGGTCCACTCAGCCAATGCTCTTTTGAAAAGGAAAATGAAAATTTTGTGTACTGCTATGTGACAACATTGAAAAAGGAATCCTTAATCATGGCGGATCACGTTTTTCATTTTGACAAAAATTTTTCAAGATTATCAGGCGTGTTCTTGTTGTCTAATCTGATATTTTCATGTTCATAGATCACACATGAATGATTTTGATTCAACAATTCTGACATACAATAGTCTTATAGCAGGTTTCTTCACTCTTGGGATAGCTTTTCTCGTGCAAGGACTATATTTGATTGGATTCAGATCGATGTCAAAGGAAAAGAGGTACAGATGCGTGGCTAGCTATGTTCCTCAGAAACATCTACAGAAACCCCACTCCCAAACTAAGCCCCGCTTCATGAAAATAGATGTGCAGAGAAAGGAACAGCTTTGATTTATATATCAGAAAACACACATTAATTAAACGAAGCTTTTTGGAGATATTTTAAGTCTTAATCTTTGATGATGGAAGAATGGTATTACAGGTTTACTTGTAAGACTTAATTTCCTCATCCATTTCCAAATCTTCATTTGTTAATCACATGGAAGGTGTAAGGCAGAATGATTAGAGATACATGCAGAAGCATTAAGTTACAGTGCCTTGTATTGAAAAGCTTAATGATTTGCTTCAGCTTCTTGGACTTGAACTGAAACCATGCATACAAGACAAAAAGGATATATCAATCCATGTAAATATTTTTAGCCTATATGTGCATTGCCCATGTGTTCCTTTTGTTGGCTGATTGCATGTAGCAGCCTCTTTTCCAAGCCAATTAGATGGGTTGGAAATTTGTCACCTTATCATTTGTTTCAAGCACCAGCATCTAAAAAGCCTGATTCATCTATTACTCTCTTGTCATAGCATTCAAAATGTACCAGGCAATTAAACTTTCATTACCAGAAAATAGTGTGTAATCTACGTACAGAAGAAAAAAAGAAAACATCAGCAAGAATTCATATAGTTTCCTTGTATTTTTTCCCCATGATTAAGATCAGTTATCATATTGATCACATATGGATCATCCAGCTTTTGATGAAGTTTTCAGTAACACAATAAAGTGAGTACAACATGGAGTTCATGTGGTACCTGCTGATGTGTGTGGTGTGCAGATATCCAACGCAGGAGCTCACACATACAACCACGCAAAAGAAAGAATCATAGCTGAGTTATTGTTTAATCCAGTTCCCAAGCTCTGAAAGCAATAAAAGCAACCAAAAAGATAATGAATACTTAGTTTCTGCAACCAATAGTCAGGGTTCAATACTGATAAGCAAAATATCTAGTTTCTGCGAAGAAACTGATCAAAGTCATCAAAATCGAGAGTTTCTCAAATTTTCATTACCATGTGACTATAAGTTTTTGTCCTTGACAGCCCAACATGACATGACTTGGGAATCCTGGCACAAGAATATTTTTGTACGAAGTAGGACCATAGATATTATTATCGTGAAAACAATATTGATTGCACTATACACCCTTGAGTCCATTCTATAATTAGATGTCTTTCTTTCCATGATTGTCGAAGCATTTGCATTAAATCGTACCCTGCAGTGGTGTTTTCATCTTAGTTTCAAGCCAAGAGAAGTTAATATCTAATACCGTACCTAGCTGGTGCTTGATGATAGACTACTCTGCTAGATTTTCAGATGAATATTAGCAGAGGGAAACCGGTATAGATATATATATAGTAAAATAAATAACCGATAAAAAAAATTTTAATTGAATTCAATCGTAGATTATAGAGTGTCGATTCATAAATAATACATAATTAACAGGGCTAAAAGATCTTAATACGAAGCAATATTATCATATAATTGTAGTTAAAACAAGGGTTGTAAATCAATGTTAGAGATTAGGGGCAAACCAGTAACAATTGAAGCATTATCAAACTTCTTCATCATCCCAAAAGGGTCCTATTGGGTTTACAATAGACTATGATTCTAGGTTAAGCAAATGTAGGTGTACACAAAAAACACACACATAAGTTATGCAAAGCCAAAGAGAAGGAGATCCTCAAGATTACTACAAGGTGAGAAGAGAGAACTTGGAATGAAGTAACGACTAGGTGAGGTTCCTACATATGAAAACCAAGTCATCTGAAGTTAATCCTTTAGTCTGACCTTGAAAATCTGACTTGGTATTGTATAGATTGCAAATAATAGTACATTCTTTTGCGGATTCTTTAGCTAAATTTGGTGTGCTTCGTTTCGAAATACCTTGTATTTGGTAGTCAAATATGTTCTTGTTTCTCTAACTATACGCGTGTCTCAAACATATTAGGATATTGCATACATATCGATTTTCTGATATTAATAAAATTTGGTTTTCTTGACTGATAACGAAAGAAAAAAAAAACAGTAAATTCATATGTAAACGACCAAATGCGCGTATGCATTACTGCATAGGTGTACTAGACTGGAGCCATTCATTGTACCATAGATGCATGCTTGTCTTTCTTCCTATTGGAGTATCAGAGAAAATTTAAAAATGGGGTACCACCAATCAATGATGATGGGACTCCAATTTCGTAATCCCAGTCATCTATTTTGTGCTTATTAATACTTGTAAAGGAGGAAATTATTACCAAATGGAAAAGCACATGGTAAGAATTATATATGTGTACTACTTGTTTGTCATTGTGAAAAAGTACTGAGATTTTTATTACAATTGTAAAAGGAAAGTTACAAATCTGAAGTTAAGGTTAAGAATCTCTTGTACCTTAAACTCTTGCTTTTACTAATTCATCTGCAAGTGAGTTTGTTTCTTTAAAGATGTGATTTTTCTTGTATGAAGAACAAAAATCTCGAAAACTTTTTCTCTACGACTATAGCATATTGCATTGCTTTTGAGGAAGAATTATATTTGATATTCCTAGCTGATTGGTTTTATTAGGTTTGGAATTTGATTGAGTATGTAAAAGCATGCCATCACAACTACCCAAGTATTACAGCAGCCAAATTCAAGAGATCCAGCCTTACCAGAAAGTCATAATTTGCAAGCTAGCTTGGTAACTTCTGAACATGAAATATTGAAGAAGAAAGTTGTTGACATGGTAGTTCTATGTTAGCAGTGAGAATATGGAGTTTAGATAAGGGACTGACATGAAAATTGGAGAGGCAGATATGTTCAGAGGCAGACTAGAAATGGATAATGTGAATGATGATTGCACTCAGGGGCAGAGATCAAAAAGGGGGCTTAATTAACTAGTTAATGAAGAGATATGGAAACTAGTTGAAGATTGAAGAACTGATTGGAGAAGCAAAACAAACTAAAGGCTCAAGTTCCAATGCTGACTAGTTACAGAATCATACACATAAAGCTTTCTAGACTCAGAGCCCAGAAAGATTTTTCTGCTGAAACGAAACAGGAAACTGACTCAGAGCTACAGTAAGAACTTGACCAAGAGATATATTCAACAGAAAGAAGGCCTATATGCATGTTACAAATATGGCTTAACCCTTAATTTTTCTCTTGGCAGAAAGACAAACTATTCAAAAGATTTTCCATGATATCTTTGTAATAGTTGATAAGTCAGTGGGCCAATCAGTTTGGCTAATAAGAATTTAATGCAATGAACGGCTAAGCAGGAAGAAACTAGGGCCATATACCCTTAACGTATAGGGCACAGAATATGAGTACCAAAAGCTTGGAAAGTGATGGAGGCACACAGAAATCCATAACTTTTTGTAGATTGAATTATCACTTTCTTGGCTGAAGAAGCAAAATTTTACTGATATTGTGAACAACTTTCTGGGGTACTAGCTAGTATTATGAGAAATAGGTGGGACTGCACAGTCTATAGAGAGAGAGAGAGAGAGAACATGGTGAAGGGTCCAAGTTGCAAGATGCGTCTCTGGTGGTTGGTCCACCAACAAGGGGTGATGGGTGATTAATGCAAAAGCTATCCACAACACAAACAATATTATGGCAATGCCAATGTGACATGTTCCCACCATGATCTCTCTTTTCCACATTGAAGTTCCTCAGGGCAGTTCCAATTTTCAACGATCTAGTAATTCTTAAGGACAAAATCCACTTGGAAGAATGTCCACAAACTTTTTTTTTTTTTAATTTTTAAAATTGCTTAATCAAATATGTTTTGAAATCTTTTCTTCTAGTGAAGACAAAGGTGGTGGGAAGAACCAAAAAAACTTGCAGTAAGCTATTTAGCTGATATCATCAAATCCCATAAAACAAAACAAATCGAAATCACCTCATTTCTCTCTCACCTTTTCTTTTAGAGTTTGCAGTCTCTCCTGGAAGCCAACCCAACACCTAGCTGGCCTTCATGGAAGCTCATTAGAAAACCAGTACCAACCTTACAGGGAAGATTGCTCCTTTGCCTATCTGCAATCCAGCAAGCAAAAATCTTTAATGATATGATCAAAAATCAAAGATCTGCAAACTACAAGAATGGATCTAATCTCTTTTAACAGCATCAAGCAAAGATAACACAACAGGAGATAACATGGGTCGATAAAGATTTCACCTTTTTGAGATATCCTCTCAACAGCTTATGTCAAAGGCTCTATCTTCTTTTTTTTTTTTCTTTTAAGTTCCTGGGCAAAGTCCCTTCTCCATGAAAAAGTACCCATTTCCACTGCAGCAGTATATATCTGGCTCAGAAGAATAATCATAGATCTGCAAGTCAAAGTCCTTTTGAAACAGCCTAGTAGACACTATTTGTTATGGCTACCTTACCCTGCAAAGTGCAAAAAAGAGAACATAACATTAAAAAACTTAAAAAAAAAAACATTAAATCCATTTACCCCATCAAAGATTGAAGTTTAGTATATAAAAGAAGAAAAAAACACTATATACCCACCTGACAACAACAGAGAAAGGGGGGGAGAAACCTTTGCCAAGAGAGAATCATCTTTTTTTTTTTTTTTTGGTTGTTGATGTTATGATTTCGAAGTGTGCAAAGTGG
The DNA here is from genome assembly GCF_000208745.1 of Theobroma cacao. NCBI lineage: Eukaryota > Viridiplantae > Streptophyta > Magnoliopsida > Malvales > Malvaceae > Theobroma > Theobroma cacao. Next base: position 37,730,573 of record NC_030858.1, read on the forward strand.
CACACTGTACTTTGAAACTGAGAGAAAGAAAGGGTCTTTTGTATAGTCGTTTATTGCCGATGCAGCATCATCAAGATTCTCACTTTCCAAACAACTTTGGCATAAAGGAGAAGGGAAAAGAAAGGGGAAGGGGAGAAAAAAAGAAGAGAGTTTGTATTATCCATCACCACCACCGTGCATTTGCATGTGAATCTTGATGATGCTACACCCGCAAACAACGACTGTCAATCTATCTATCCAATATCCATGCACAACATAGAGAGAGAGAAAGCCTTGCTGGAACTCAATATGGGATTTAGTATATAAAAGGAGAGGAGAGAAAGGCAAACATTTGAGTTTGACCCAAAGGGCCAAAGATCATGGGAAAAATTTTTAGAAGAAAAACAAAATAAAAATAAATAAATAAGAAAGACTTTATATCCTAAAGTTGTTCTTTTATTAATACTATATATATATATATATATTTATATAAATTAATATTAAGAAAAATTTTCGTATTCTTAGCATCAAAGGGGGTGTGCACGAGGACCAGCTGATGTGGCCTGTTACCAGTGGTTAAAACATAAAGTGATTACGTGAGAGCTGCCCAAGAAGAATCTAACAAGTTGAACCTCCATCTCTATAAACAAACAAAAACACACCCACAAACCCTATTTTTCTTCTTTATAATATGAAGTAAATCAGGGGAGGGGAGTTAGCACATTTTTTTTTCCATTGGAGAAACAGCAGTTCCTATGGAAACTAGCAGATGTACTGATCAAAAGCTAAGCAGCTGCTAGTATCTTTTCAAAACTACCCAAGTCGACAAGTGCATCTATTTGGCCTATGAAATTTTAGCCTAACCTGATATGATAGAGCTAGAATTAGCAGAACCAAGACCCCAAAATGCATTTGTAAAAAAAACACAAGCAGGAAAAGTGAGAGAAATGATCTTGAGAAGGAGAGCATACATAGCCAGTGATTAGATCTATAACTGAAGAACAGAAGAAAAGTATCAAAGTGGGGGAAGAGAGGGTTTTGGTTTCACATGGATACCAAGTGGTAACAGTGGAAGGAGAGTGACAGAGAGTTAGTGATAGGTTAATTACATATATATAAATATATATATTTATATTTATATTTATATATTAAAGATGACACAAAATTTAATTGGGGTTTTAATGAATTTTATTGAAGATTTTACCATCTGTGGGTTTTGATTGGTTAATGCTTGGCTGTACAGTACAGCACTCACATGTTGCTGCAGTTACACATCGCCATCTTCCCACAAAGCCTAGCTAGTTTTTATTTTCTAGCTAAGTGCTGGTCCAATCAGACCACCATCTTCTTCTACTCTTCTTACCATGCACTGTCCCAATTTAACTTGAAAGGTTTAAAAAAAGAGGATTACAATAAAGAGTACTACTGATTAGGTCACACCCTTTTTCTAATTTTTTTTGTTATTGTTTGGTAAAGGGAGATTCAAATTCATAATTTAAACTTCTTATGACAATTTAAGATATATATTAATTATTGAATCAAATACTCGTAGCTTTTGGGTTTATATTGAAAAATAAGTTTAATTTTAGTGTCTTTATTGTAGTCGTACTCTTTTGGAGATTTTATCTCTGAAGAATGTTGCTTCAAGTAATTAGAGTTTAATTTGATTCTTAGGAAACACACCCTATAGTTAATATTAAATAAAATTCTAGGTGATTGCTTAGAGATTATGGCAAAAATCAACCCAAAATGAAAATTAGATAGTCGAGGGATTGAATTTGGTGCCACCCTTGACACACATGTGCTGCCATACTAAGTACATGATTTAATTTCTAGTTAAAGCTTTATATCCACCACATGACAGGAGGGAGAGAAACAAACATGCTCTTCTTGACTACCTTAATTTTTGTTCCAAATTATGATCTTTTGACTGAAATTTGTGTTGATGTTGGGATTGAAAAATCATGCTCCTATGTCCTAAAAAATGTGGGATCAAACATTTCAACAATTCGATGGAATACTCGGAAATTTGAGGCCAATTAAATGACTTGTAACCTAATGGTTTACTTTTTCTCGAACAACATCGAATGATTTTGAGTTTGAATCTTAGAGAGAAGAAAACAATGTCATTATAAAAATAATTATTTAAAATTTCAAGATTAAAATGGCTTCCAATTCTTTCATATTGCAAAATTGTAAAACGAATAATTAATTCAAAGTCATTTTCTTGAGATGAATTTTTTAAGACACTCATTGGTTATTGTTTAAAAATTGTTAAGTTACATGTAAAATTAAAAATTTTATCTATTTACTTTGTATCGATATACACGATAATACGGTTTCATTGTTTAAATATATATACTTAAAAATATCATATTATCTTTTCATTATTTTGCATGCTAAAATTAAAATATACTTAAACATTGTATTTACTGAGTAATTTACTTGATTTTCTTTGTGTTATCGAATTTTCTTGCAAAAATTGGACCAAATATTTGCTTTCATTCTGACAGTGTCTATATATAGCGTTGATGAGAAGAGAAAATGGAACCAAATAAACCGTTGGCCACCAGTTTTCTGCAGAGTGATCTTTTTCCCATGGAAAAAAATATATAATAAATTAATAATAATACTGAATTGATAGATTCCTTCCATCAAGCCTCCACCTGAACCAGGGCCCAGGTCCGTACAATCTGATGTGGCCGATGCAGATTTTTCTTTTCATTTTGTTGGCCACTCGACCTGATCTTTTTTCTTTTCAATCATCATCATTGAGAAAATTTAGATTGAAATTTGTCAGATGCTTTCTTTTTATTTATTTATTTATTTTTAAAGAAATTTAATTCATTTATGGAGTATTAAATTTATCACATCACCATTGGACCATGCAAGATTTTTTTAATCATTAGCAGCCTATTACACTACTGAGATTAGCTCTGGCAATATAGAAAAAACTGGAAGGAGAAGTAAACTTCCTTCATTGAATTGCAATTAAATCATCATTAATTTCTCTTTAATCTAAAAATTATGAACTTATATATAGGGCAAAATTAAGAAACCTATGGGAATTTGTTTGTTGATGATGAGTAGTTTAAAGAGTCATATGTCTTAATTTCTTTCGACGGTTTTTTTAAACAATTTTTCCTTCATTTTCAGTGAGATTATTACATTGTTTGAGGTTTTAATTTGTTGATAAATCGTTTAAAAATAACGTTGCATCGAGAGATATTTATCTTTTATTTTATGTAAGTTGATTTATATTTACTAATATTAAATGGATTTTTGCGGATAAGAGATTCATCAGGGTATATCTGGTTTAATAGTTACAAAGCCTTCTTTTTTTTTTTTAGCTTTCAAATATTCTGATCATGATATCATCAGATACCCATGCAATCATTCCAACGGAACACATATAGAAATGCCAAAACCATCAAAGGAGATTTAGGAGTTTAGTGACTGTGTCAAGGACGAAGACAGCTAGCACAAACTCTTACTCTTCTACAATGATGAAACTTTTTTTTTTATTGTATTTTTTGATCCCTTTATTAGGACAAATTCATATATGGAAACATGAGGATCAGATGTTGCACACGTTCCATGTAACAACGAACATAATCATGATAGAATGAAACATCAAAATAACAAGGGGCCAATGCAATGCTTCCTTTGGACAATGTAAACATGTGCACTTATGTAGGCGAATCCCATGCATTTGCATAGCCACAATTAAACAAGAAAACAAAGGCAAAATTGGAAAAGGAAAGGAAAGGAAAAGGACGAGAGATTTTGCAAATTCAATTATGGGATTCCAACGATTTTTCCAACTGAGAATGCTTAGGGGCCACTTCTCCCACAAATACATTGAGGGTAAAGATGAGATCAGAGTGCTAATATGTAAGGAATTGAAGTGACAAATTTTCTTTGAAAATGTTTGATTTAGTGATTGGATTGATGGATGGATGGATTGATGGTAGGCGGTTCGCCATAGGATGATGATTGGCCTTTAGAGAGTCAAAAATGTGCCACACCTTTTGACATTTTGGCCACTTACATGCGTATTCCCACTGCATTGGCCTGCATGTGGAGGCAACTAAAGCAATAAATCAAACAAGATGAAGGAGAGGACGAGAAGAAAAAGATTACTCGGGGTGAGATAGTTCTTCATTTTGGATTGGTACGGAAACTCTTATCATTGAATCTAATTCGGAAATAGTTGATTTTCAGGTGTGTAGGAAAAGATTTAGATCATAAAACAAACCGGATATTTTAATGAAAATGACAGTTTCGGGAAAATTATTGATGATATTGTCTTTTCACTTGTCTTTAGAGAAGCTAATTTCTTGACTGATTCTCTTGTGAAATTTGGTATTAATAGATGGAGATATTTTTTTAAAGAGCTGATTGAAATCTTTCTATTTTTAAAGTTACAAACAAGACGATGATTGGCCTTTAGATAGTAAAAAACGTGCCACGCCTTTGACATTTTAGCCACTTCCATAACTATTCCCACACTTTGGCCTGAATTTGGAGGCAACTAAAACAAGGAATCAAACAGGGTGAGGGCCAGGAAATAGTTTTTCATTTTGGGTTCGTGCGAAAAACTCTTATAATTGAATCTGATTCAGAAATAATTGATTTTCGGATGTCCACTAAACGATTTAGACTGTAGAATAAATGAGATATTTTCAATGAAATTGATGGTTGACGATATTGTTGTTTTACTTAAATTCAGAGAAGGCAATATCTAAACTTTGGTACGAGATATTTTTAAAGAATTGGTTGAAGTTACAAATAAGGTTCAACCAAGTGTTGAATATTCTCAATGAATTGAAAGAAAAAAGTTTTTCCTGTGCATGTTTGCATGCAGTACACTTGCAATCACGTACGTGAGCCTTACGATTTAATGACTTATAAAACAAAAGCTGTGGTTCCGAGGCTGACATAGAAATATATGTGAAGGAAGAAGCTGGGTCGGGGTTTGGTGGGAGGTGGGGGGAGGGGAGGAAGTGTCACGTGGGAAGCACGGTGGTTCCCATGGTGAAAACTGAGGAAGGGGCATGGAAACCGTACGGAAGGGGCCACCACTCCACGTGACAATGGGGGCTGCTGGCTGGTGGAAGGTGACAGCGTGCCGACGACGACGACAGTCTCTGTCTTGGTCCCTTTCACGTATTCCCTCCCCCTTTGGCCCTTTGCTTTTTCATACACCATTGAGGTTGAACTTGGAACAAACTTGGCCAAGTTTTCTTTCTTTTTCTTTTTTCTTTTTAATTTAAAGAAAAGATGAGCTATTTTTGTCATTAAAGTTTCTTAATTTGCTGGTGGAAAAGGAGATGGGCAATCTATATATAATATATATATATATATATATTACTAATATAGTATAATATATATATATATATGCTATATATATGTGTGTGTGAATGCGAGGTCAGGCAAAGTGTAGCATTTAAAACCTTTGAAAAGGATGGTGCATAGATTTTTTGACTTTTCCAAATTCTAAGCTATACCAATTGTGGATGTCATCGTCTTGTCAAAGAGCAAATGAGTGGTACTTGGTCCCATTCATCAATCTTTTGTACCCATCATCATCACCAAGCCAAAGCCAAATAAGAGACTCAAATATTTATGTAGATGCTATCTACTCCTCCAGAAGGTATAATACTTCAATTTTCCATTAAAATAATAAATAAAGTTGACCAGATTGTAATAAAAATTAAAATAATAGAAATTGATTTATTTCAATCAGAATTATGTCAATTTAAATTAAAGTATTTTTTAGATATAGTTTTAAAAAAATTAATTATTGATTTTTTAATCGATTTAGTCAAAAAAAATTTATACCAAAAAAATTAATTGAAATAATCAAATAAATTATCCCTTTTAAACTATTCATACCAAAATAAAAAAAAATCAATTCAAATTAACCGAATTCAATTAATTTTGATCAATTTTTTTATTTTGAATCTATTAATTCTCATTCTTACTCTATTCCTATACATACATAATATATCCTCTCCCAAAAGTAATATATATCTATATATATTATAGAGATAATTAGATTTAAAGAATATATTACTTAATTAGGAAATCATCATATAATAAATCGCCCATGCACTAAAAAATAAAAGGTGAACCGATTTGGGATTGGTCAATGAACAAGCATTTAATCGATCCCACATGCTATGCTTGGTGTGTGTATATATATATATATTCTTGCCTGATCAATCCCCTCCTTTTGGATTTTATGGTGCAAATGAAGACGCAAATTATTTATAATATTACTTGGAAACTACAAAGGACGGTGACTATTTAGTAGCAAATTATGTAAAGAATCAAAAGAATGAGTTTTATATTAGAAAGCATACACAATATAGACAAACTTCTTGCCTACACTAGTTTAATCCCTTTCATTCTCCTAATCCCAGGTGCCATAATTTATGAATCCTATACGTGACAGGAGGTTGGGTGAAAGTTGCTAAAGTTTTTAATGGATTGGCACCTATAGCCAGCTATAGGAGCCTGATAGTCTGACCATTTGACTGCAGTTCAGGCAGCCAGATAGCCCATATCCAGGGTGAGGGGGTGGATATTGGCTGTAGGTGCCTCATAGTCTGACCAATTGCTTGCAGTTCAGGCAGCCAGATAGCCCATATCCAGGGTGAGGATGAGGATCAGTTGGTCAACATTTATGCGCTCCTGCTGCTGTTGGTTTTCTGACAAATCATCTGTTTCAAGCTCTGACACCCTGAAATGCATGAGGAATAGAAGTCCCTACCATGTTCCCAACAACACAAGTTGAGATCTTCTTTGTTTTCTGTATAGCAACTTGTACAGTGTAAGCATTCAAAAATTTTCTTGGGATATTATTTGATCATCGTAGGCTTCCAAAAGGAGGCATTCGACCTGGAAACCAGTTCGAAGACAGAAGACAATGCATGTATATCATTCTTGGATTGTGGAATCAAACAATGGTGGGAGATTGGGAAATCATCAAACCTCAAAAATGGGATGTCAATGGTCAATTTAATCTATCTAATTTAAATAAGAATATGTTCTTCATATATAAATTGACGTTTCGTTTTAATTTTTTATTTCAAATAACAAATTTTCTTACACAATTCAAATCAACGATGATCACAATGTAATTAATTCAATTCAATCAACTTGCATCATAAGCAAAAATTAAAATCATTAAATGCATATGTTGACTACAAAAAAATAAATAAAGAAAAACCTTGCAAATTTTTGACTTTTTAAAATCTATATCTTTATATATGAGGTTCTCTTATAATATCACATGGGCACATCAATAATAAAATATTTTCAATCAAAATAAGTGAACATATTTTTTACGTAAAATCATAAAAAAAATTATTACAAAATTTGATTTTAAACGAATCGCCATCATGACTTGGTGGGTCATCATCATTAGTAAGAGTTGCCAAGTAAAATTTTAGTAAATAAATAAAAAAAAATCTATGCACCAACAAATGTTGGCCATTCAGTGTTGCCCACGTGGCATCCTTTAGGTCACTCTTAAACAAAGCCGGAGCAAAGCCACGTGAAAGCCATTTTAAATGCATGGGCTGGACCCATGCTTGGGCTATGGTCACGTGCCCAACATTGGGAAAGCTAGGTCATTTGATCTTATTAGGTAATATTTTTATTGGCAATCAATTTAAAAATAGTCACAAAAAATAAATATTCGAACTCAATTTTTCCAGAAAAAAATACCTTCACTTAATATAGAATCAAATGATTGAATATTCATGTACGACTAAATTTAATAAAACACGATTGTTATTAAAAGGTAAAATGAAATGATTTTTCTAAGTTATAGATTTATTTTTTATAATTAATATTTATATTAAAAAATAAAAATCAAAATTTATACATCAAAGAAACAATTTTTATATGTTGGCCACGTGTCGGACGGGTAATGGATATACGTGGATAATTAAGATCCCTTAAAATGTGAAAAGGAGGAGGCAGACCTTTGTGTCAGCAAGAGGTACGTCAACTTGCAGCTTGTGCATGGCGGCCAAGGGGCATTTTGATCTTATGAAAGGGATATACAAAGCCCGCTTTTTGCTATGACTTATGACTCCTAAAGGCAGATTAAAGTCATTATTTTTGTGGGGATCAACCCCTTTTAATTGTCAAATTTATGGAATTCCCAACAATCCAAGAGTAATTTGAAACACGTTTTTTCAGTTTTTCTTGCTTTCAAGACCATAACTCAAGCATACACGATGAACAAAGAAATCATACACCAATAAAAGTAAAAGCTAAAATATTGTATTTTACTCTTTTCATATTTAAATATTTGTTTTTTTATGAAAGTAAAAAAATATCATGATGTGATTATATAATCATGTTATGTTATCATTTATCTGAACATATCAACACCATGCAGATAGTGACAAAGTCAAAATTTTATGTTTGGAGAGATAAAAACAATATTTATAAAACAGTCATATTAAAAGTTCAATATTTATAAGAATATAATTATAAAATTTTAAAAAATATAAAGACAAAATTATAAAAAAAATTTTAAAAAAGAGAATAAAACTATTGGGGAGACGATAGCCCCTACTAACCCCCTCCTTCCATCTCTACATGCATGCAGCATAAAATGATAAATAGTTATTTGACTCAAACATTAATTATAAAAATTTATTTAATTTAAAATAAAAATATAAAAACTTAATTAAATGCATTATAAAAATAAAGATTTTTAAGACATGTAATTATTTTCGTTACCTTTGAAATCAACAACTTATACTTAATATTTCTTCACACAACATTTATACAGAATCCTAATTTGTTGATTTTCTTTATATAAATTCCTCATTACTTTTTTTAAATAAATATAAAAAATTAAACCAAACATATACTTAAAGAAGAACAAAATATTGACATAGAGGAAGAAGTAATTATCCATGCTTGGCAGGACAATGCTACCCTATGGGCATCAATTATTGAAGCATTTTTCACCCCAAAATAAAAACAGGACGAGTACATCTCAAACTTAGCTAGGGTTGGTAATTTACACCTTTTATATATATATATATATATATATATATATATATAT
>NC_030858.1:37740431-37842415 GCF_000208745.1 Theobroma cacao
TATATATATATATATATATATATATATATATATATATATATATATATATATATATATTATTTGTTCAGTGTGAGGGACAGAATAAGAGACAAAAAATGAAAGTGTGATAATCGGAAAAGAGCGTGGCAATAGAGGAATTTAATTCCAGCCTTAATCTTATTATAATTCCTACCTATTTTAGGTGATTGCTAGATTAATATGGATTTTTTTATTAGATTCCAAAATGGACATGATTCTTGAACATTTACCCAATGGCTCATGCCATAAGCAATGGAATTTTTATTAATTGTAAATTGAATTAAAGACTTGATCTTATTAATATGTATATATATATATATGTATTTTCGGCTGCATGATAAGAAATGATCTTATTTTGTGTCCAATACATCCCATCTTATGTTTTTTAATATATTAAGTTTGAGTTTTCTATATTGAACTTTTAAATTTCCAAATTCAAGAGTACTCAGATAAATAAAAATGCTAAATATATATAAAAAAAACATGATCATACGTGAGACTAGAATAGTCTTTGGTTCGTAATTTAATATTTCATTCAATGATTAATTTATGATCCATTTGTTAAAAAATACGATTCAAATCTCTTCTTATTTAAATTGAAATGGTTGGGCCAAAGGAAGGTGGTGAAGTCCAGGTACGAACAAGCTAGCGGAAGCTGGGCTAACCTTAGGCCCAGATCCATCTGCAGTAGATTCGTGTTAAAAGCTGAACTAGCCAATCCGGGCTTGGACTCGTTGCCAGTCCTTCACACCTTTCTTAGGCTTGGGTTATATTTGGAGAAACGAGCTTGGGCTACAGGGGACTAAATAATATCTAAGGAGGACTAATCGGGGCCCACCATACTATTACCAATCAAATGACCAAAAACCCAAAATCACAAAAAAGGGAAATTTTTGTTTTTATTGTGTAGTTATCATCACATGCACCGCAACAAATTTAGATTTTAATTACACTTCTTTAAATAATATTTGATTTTTCTTAAAAAATTAATTAATTAAAATTTTAAATACATTTATATTACATTTAGTAATAATATCAAAAGTACAGTCCATATTAACATATACAAATCTTTTTTTCTATAATGCAATTAAACTTACAAAATATAAAATTATTTGAATTTGTTCCAAATTCGGATATAAGATACTAAAATCTTATATAATCGGGTTAGATGTTTGCGGAGGATACTTGTTACCATTTCTAAACATGACAAGAATTAAAAGAAAAAACACACCCAAAGTCAGAAAAATGCCCAATTTTGGTTTGATTATTAGTCATTTTCTAAGATTTGTAAGCAATGATTTTTACCTCTAATGCAATTATTTAATAACGGAGACCTTCATATTTAACCCCAAGCCGAAAAAGGATAGAAACGTCAATTTCAGAAAAGACAGGGGCAATCACAAAGCCAAAAGGTATCATACAAAAACATTAAAACAAGTTCTGCATGGTCGTGCCTTGCTCTTGCAATTTTAAGCTCCTCCGCCCGGAATTCTTAGTTTATTCAGATCGTATACCCTTTAATCTCTCAATTTTTAATTCATTTATTTTTTTTTTTAGAATTTTTCAAGGAAGGAAAGAAAAAGGTTATTAGTGCTAGTTATTATTGCTCTGTTTCCTCTGCTTCTTTTTTTTATTTATCGATTCCTTTGTTTATTTATTTTGAATGCTTTATACATGGCAGATTCTCGTGGCGGATTCCCCCACCACTAGCTGGTCTCATAGTTTTTGGGTTCTTCTCCAACAAATACTTGTTTTTTCCCTTTTTCTTTCTTCTGGAAATTTTTTTCTCTTGTTCTCAGGGTAAGCCACACTCTTTCTATACATTTTATTTCTTTCTTCTTCTTTTCTCAACCTGGTTGCTTTGTATTTCTTATTTCTTGAATCCCATTTTGGGTTTTTTTGGGTTTTTTTTAAAATTATATTGAGCTGAATTTTATTTTCTTATAGGTTTTCAGTGAATTTTAGGGGTTTAAATTGTTGGGATTTTTTTTTAATGTGCTGCATTTGATTTAATCTGGGTTTGCTTTAATTTTGCAGGCAAGCTTGGTGAGAGTGAAGAATTATTCAGTTTTTTTTCTTGTAAAGTTTGGTTTTTAAAGGAGAGACGTGGTATTCGGAAGCTGGGGTTTTGGTGATTGAAGGGGATTGGGCCACAATTAAATCGGGTCAGTCTCTTGTTTACTGTTATTTGACAAATTAATTTCTCTGACTTTAATGTTGCTTTTATTCTCTGTAAGTAATTTTGTTTCTTCTTTTTTAGCTTTGTGTGGAACTTTAGCTTGTCTCTGTTGTTTCTTTTATTGCTTTAATTGAGTTGAATTCTTTGGGTTCGAATAAGGTATGTGGATTATGATGTGAAAAGCTTTGCATTGTACGCTTGGAAGAGATTTATGTTTTCATTGTTATGGTCGCTGCTGTTATAAAGATTAGATATTGCTATGAATTCTAGGGGTATTTGGTTGGAGAATGGCCCTAAGAGTGCGTGTGTGGGAGCTAGTTTATGAGTTGCTCAGAATTGTTGCTTCACAGAATTGTGGGGATATTGTTGCCCATCATGCTATGAAATTGAATAGGACAATTTCAATAGATTATATAAACAGTACCTTATTAGTCCCACTTTGGGGTTTTGGTTGATGCAACAGCCTCAACAGACGCCTCTGATAATGAAATCTTAAGTACAGTCCTATTATTTAGATGCACAAAGTCTGGCAATGTGGCTGTGATCCTCACTTAATGCCAAAAGATATCTCTCTTGTTACATAGAAATAAAACCAGGATTTGTTTAAATCTGTTTAATTTATCAGAGAGCTCTTCCATCCAAAAACATTTCTTTCTAACATTTTAACATAAGACCTAATTTTATTGCTTGTATGAAAAATCTTTGAAAGGATTATGAATTTTTTGTACCACTTTGTTGATGATTCCAACTTACAAGCCTTAAAGACAAATCTTTTCTGGATAAAGACTGGGCATCAATGAACAGACAAGGATATGCCTGTTAACAGTGAAGGCATTTTATTTCACAGGTGACCCTGTAAAATGCATTTGAATGTCATACATTTTAATAAATAAGAAGATTCATCTTTGTGATTGTTATCCTTGTCATGTTGCCTGTGGGCAATTTAAAGATGGTTTTACTCATACTCTCTAAATGATTCTTCTTTGAATTTCTCAGACAACTTAAGCTACGTTGCTTGTTCTTGATGTTTTAGTTGAATGGCTTTTGCTCATGCTAGTGATAAAGGCTCTTCTGATTATAATATCTATACCATCACATATGATTCCTCTATCCTCCCCCCTCCTTTACTATGAACTGGGACACAGTCTAAGCTTTTTAGCACATTTCTGCTGGTCTTAATGAACTATGCCTTAGTTTTTGTTTTTCCATTTTCGCAGCATCTGTTTTCCCACTTTATCCCATTTTCTGCTGGTCTTAATAAACTATGCCTTAGTTTTTGTTTTTCCATTTTCGCAGCATCTGTTTTCCCACTTTATCCCATTTTCTGCTGGTCTTAATGAACTATGCCTTAGTTTTTGTTTTTCTATTTTCGCAGCATCTGTTTTCCCACTTTCTCCTGTAGTCATCTGAGTTCACATGCTTCATTCACTTACAAGGTGGCCCAGCTGCATTTTGCTGTCTTTTGCACTTGATATGTACAATAGGACATTTTTTTGAGTTTTCTGATTGCTGTGTAGTTTAATTGATGATCTGCATTTTCAGGCTGGCTTGACTACTAATATTTATTTTTCATGAAGAATGAAACCAAAGCTAATTGGTGCTCAAAGAATATTGGATTCTCAGATTTAGATGTGAAGACACTTCTTTGGGAATCCATCAATGAGAATTGTGGTTATCAGATTATGCACTATCCATGTGCTGTTCTCAAATGAAGACTTTGGGACTACTTTTTGGATCTGAGTCTGTGGGGCTAAAACACAAATAAGTTAGATGTTTTCAGATCCACAATAATCAAACATGCTAGTAGCGATTGTAGATTATTTGCATTTTGCATATTGAACTCTGTTGGAGACGGAATGTGTTTTGTAGCCTTTTAGGAAGCAATTCAATACTGAAGATAAGCTTAAAGCGTCATCTTATCATTCTTTGACTGCAAAGAAATGGGGTTTAGTTGGTCTGTGGCAAACTTTCATTTGGATGATAATGTTTTAGTATTGCTCATTCTAGTTTGACTAAGGCTTTCTTGAATTCTGTTTCGTTGCTTTTTTTATTTGTAACATCACAAGTGTTTGTATTTTTCTTTAATTGTTAAAGTTACATGTTCATGTTGCTTGCTTAAACTTTGAAATGCTTACAGTAGAAAAAAATTGCTTTGTTTCAGGCTCACTTGTGTTATAATTTTGCTTTGTTTATGATTTAGCTCTGTTGGCCTCTTGTGTCACTTCTCAGTATGAACAACCAATTCGGTGAAGATCAAGTAAGTCATGGAATATTGGTTATTATTTGGACCATTGAAATTTTGCAGAGTTTACACATGCAGTCTTTTGTGCAGGATGAAGCAACTGTTATGGGGTTTGAAGTACCAAAATCACCTGATTCAAGTTATAATAATGTGTACCCTGGGAATGAAGATGATGCACGTGACCCGCCAGTTGTCCCTGCACACCTGCATCGTACATTGCTTAGCTACCCCACAAGCATGAATGCTTCTGGGAATCTTCCTTTGCCAGAAAATGTGATTCTAAATCATCTTTACATTGAAAACCGAGAGGCACCAAGATCTGTAGTGGCACTTGGGTTCACTCACCGCTTCCGTTCGAAGTATGTTACTGTTGTGCTATACAAACCAGTTCCAAGAAGGGGTAGTGCCAGTACGTAAAGCATATGAATAGAGAATATACCTTCACTTTGGGTTGGTTGGTTTGCACTTGTGAGGGAATTAGTTTCTATAGACTCAAATACGGAATTAGCAGAAATGATATTTATTTGTTTCACAACAGTTGATGACTTGGGGGGTTGCTTATTGAACCCGAAAGTTAACATTTGACTTGAAATATCAGTTATGTTATGAGGGGTAGAGTTGCTATACATATAAAGCTTTCTCGTTATTCTTTTTAATCAGTATTTGTGGCATCTTGAGCTTGTTTGCTTCCTAGGTACTGTAAACCAAACTTAAAGCTCTTGTATTTGTTGGCATTGGATCGTTTCATTTTGATGGGCATGCCTGGCATCAGGTAGCTTTATGTTATGTTTAACTACCTAGAGAAGACTTTTGTGTTGCTAACCCCTCAATCATCCAAAAACCAGCTATCCACCTGTGTTGATTGAAACAGGTTCTTTGCCCGGTACCATCTAGCTTATCTTCATTGGGCAACTCCTTTTTTGTATTCTGAGATTGCTCAAAATATATGAACTCTGCTTGTTTATTAGGTGATATATGCAAAGAATTAGTTGGGTGAATGAATTCTTAGAAATATTTCAAACAAATGTACTTTGTGTACGGTCGGTACTTATGTTCCTAAGGCAAACGAAAGCATTCAAACAATGGTTTGTTTTTTTCATATATTTTAAGAATGTCAATTAGTCAATGCTATCCCTGCATGGTAATATACAATTCATAGTTCATGCTTTCTGGCCGCTCGAGATAATGTTGAGCTGGACTCTTATGGTTTGTTGCATACTTGGCTTGGCTACCTAGCTTGATGAAATTACCACTTAATTCTTTTTAATGCTTAGTTGACTGAAGCCAAGCAATCCCATTTTCCAAATTTGCTCAATTTTAATAAGGCATTTCTCTTATTCCCAATTTTTATTCGAATTTAAATTACATAAGGAGAGATAATTCTCATTTTTTAAAACTTTTTTTCGAAATACATTTATAAATTATGCGAGTAAATTATAAGTTTCATATGAATTTATGTGCCTTTTTCTAGATCGGTTTTAGCACCAGGTTTTGGAGAAATTAAGTAATATATTAGCCTTAATCAAATTGTAATTAAACCTTAAATTTTAGTCAATAAGGGCTTCATCTATTTTAAATCCTTCCATGACTCCACTCCCAGTGTATGTATGTGTGTATATATATATATATGAGTTGACATAAAAGGAAATAGGAAATTTTTTAACTTTTAAGAGTGAACTGCTGCACATTTTTTTCTTTTAAAAGCTGGCAATCTTTATCCATTTCCAACTAAGCAATCTGATCAATTAAACATCTTATAATGGACATTTCTCCTCTATATATCTTATCCTACTAAGCAATGATCAGCAAAGGGTCTTATGATGAATGAAAGTATTTTATTTTCTTTTAAGATGCTCGAATCTTTTCATTGTGCTCTTGTTGTATATTTATTCATTGTCAATTAATTTTAAGTTGAACATGCGTTTTAAAAATTTAATAATATATTCAAATTCAACTTCAGCCTTTAAAAAACAAAAATTGCAAACAAATCCCAAGTCATTTCCATTATATCAAGCTCTTAAACAATGCAAGAAAAGTTTTTCAACTAGTGTTACTTCTCCAGCTAATTCATCTCCAACAAATCCCGGCCAGAAACCAAGTCATCCTGTCCATATATTGTTCTGAAAATAATACTTTCCAGACGGAAACTCTCAGAGCCTGTGAAAGGGTAAGGATGAGCTATATCATATCATTTCTGTCTTCATCAGTGAATTGGTAAGCAGAATTATGAGGAGAAAAGGAAACTCCAGTCGTCCAGCTTATGCATTAAAGAAAAAGATGTACCATTTGACCTAAGCAGAAGTATGAGATTGTAGGCCATTTTTTTTAATATTTCAAGTAGCAAACGTGACATGTTACCCTTAATGGGAAATGGTTTGAATTGGAAGATTGCAATTGACAAGGCTTTATTATTCCCAAAATTATTTGCCCCCAGTTGACTTGCAAATTGCTAAGGCACTTTGAATTTTGCTGAAGCTAACCAGGGTTTGAGCTTTGCCAAGCTAAGGTCTGCTCAGCTAGTGCTGGGCATATCCTTTTTGCATTATTTTTTTTTATTAAGCATTATTGCTCCTGTTTCAAGAATTTAAGCACGTAACTACTTTGTTTATGTAAATCCCTTAAGATATTTAAAAACAATAATAAATTAACTTATTATTAAATGAACATATATACCGTCTACTTGTAAAGTTTATAAACTCTACAGTTGATATACAGAGGGCAAAGAATTTTCATATTCTGAAAACTATTGTATAATGATGAACATCAAATGCATTTTTTTCGATATATGTAATCAAATATTTATTCACGATATATGTGATCTAAGGAAATAAAAAAGTCAGAAACAAACGCAGCAAAGATTTACCCAACATGGAGGAGATGAGGTAAGCATGCATGCATACTTTCACTTGTTCCAGGAAACAGTGGGGCTGCTATTAGGATTTGGCAAAGCTGTTGCCTCAGGATGATGTATCTGATCTGCCGCAATATCAGCGGAATGATCTTGGTGGGTTAAAACCTATGGTCGACATGTTCAAATCTTCTGAAAGTAAGGCCTGGTGGACCATTTTTCCATTGGAAGATGCCAAGGATCATACACTTTCTTTGTTGTTCTTTTTTTCCTATTTGACAGGAACTCGAAGTTCAGTAGATGTAATGGACAGATCATTTGAAGATACTCTAGCTTTAAAACATACAAAATCTCTTTACATTTTGCAAAGAAACCTTCATTAATCAAGGCTATACTTTTCCTAGTTCATTAGGTTAAACATTGGCATCAGGACCGCAAAACTTTCTTCAATATTTCTTAATTAATTCTGTCTATACTCTGCCCTCGAGTCGGTAGCACTCTACCTCTTCCAGGGCAAATGTTAATGCCCTGCAATGCCCTTAATCTCCGGTGTACATAGAGTCATAAACATCCCATTAAGAATTTGGAAAATGTTAATGATCGTTGATTAGTGCTGATAATCTGAGGTCAGTGTGATAATTAAACAGCTAGTGGGCCCTTTCTACAGAGTTTATTGATCCTTTGGGATATACGACGAGACTTTTTCCTGTTCACAGCCAGATGCGGCGAAGTGGATTCTTTTACATTACTTTTATATTTTCTTAACCGTTGGGAATCTCCATTAGCTCTTTAAACAGCTTCCAATGTCAACGGGAATCCTATATAAATACCAGGCAACTTTCCTTTAGCCTAAACAACAATTGGATACTTTTTCCACTTTCTTTAGAGAGAAAAAAGGAGCAAGCTTCAGAAAAGGAAAGGTAGAAAAATGAGCGACATTGAGGGATCCCCAGGAAGCTCCATGCATGGAGTCACTGGAAGGGAACCAGCTTTTGCCTTATCAGTTGCATCACCGATGGTCCCAACTGATACAACAGCTAACTTTGACCTGCCTGTGGATTCTGAGCACAAAGCCAAGGTTTTCAAGCTTTTCTCTTTTGCTAACCCCCACATGAGAACCTTTCACTTGTCCTGGATCTCCTTCTTCACTTGCTTCGTCTCCACCTTTGCTGCCGCACCCCTTGTCCCCATCATCCGTGACAACCTCAATTTAACGAAACAAGATATTGGGAATGCTGGGGTTGCTTCTGTTTCCGGAAGTATATTCTCAAGGCTTGTAATGGGTGCTGTTTGCGACCTTTTGGGGCCCCGTTATGGATGCGCATTTTTGATCATGTTGTCAGCTCCAACTGTCTTTTGCATGTCATTTGTTGCGGATGCTGGAGGTTACATCGCTGTCCGGTTTATGATCGGATTCTCCCTTGCTACGTTCGTGTCTTGCCAGTACTGGATGAGCACAATGTTTAACAGCAAGATTATCGGTCTTGTCAATGGAACTGCAGCCGGATGGGGAAACATGGGAGGAGGTGCTACTCAACTTTTGATGCCCTTAGTTTATGACATTATTCGACGAGCTGGATCAACTCCATTTACTGCCTGGAGAATTGCTTTCTTCATCCCTGGATCGCTCCATGTCATCATGGGGATCATGGTCTTAACCCTTGGCCAGGACTTGCCTGATGGGAACCTTAGCACCCTACAAAAGAAGGGTGATGTTGCCAAAGATAAATTCGGCAAGGTAAGTGATCAAATATATTTTTTGATTTCCCTCTTAGCGACCAAAGCAAATTTCCATGATGTCAATTCTTTGCTAACAAAAGATATTATTGTTTCAGGTGCTATGGTATGCCGTCACAAATTACAGGACCTGGATCTTTGTCCTTCTCTATGGCTACTCCATGGGAGTTGAATTGTCAACAGATAATGTCATTGCTGAATATTTCTACGACAGGTGAGTTTCCCTAATTGCAAATAGTTAAAAAAAAAAAACTATCTTTATTTTTTTCTTAAAGAAAACGAACAAACAATAAATTCTACTGTAATCAACAGGTTCAATCTCAAACTCCACACAGCTGGAATAATTGCTGCTACTTTTGGTATGGCAAACCTTGTTGCTCGCCCCTTCGGTGGTTTCGCTTCTGATAGAGCAGCCCGTTTGTTTGGCATGAGAGGCAGGCTATGGGTTCTATGGATCCTGCAAACCTTAGGAGGTGTCTTCTGTATCTGGCTAGGCCGTGCCAACACACTTCCTATTGCTATCTTGGCAATGATCCTCTTCTCCATTGGAGCTCAAGCTGCATGCGGAGCTACTTTTGGCATCATTCCATTCATTTCACGACGATCTTTGGGAATCATTTCAGGTCTAACAGGGGCAGGTGGGAACTTCGGGTCCGGATTGACACAGCTAATTTTCTTCTCAACCTCAAGATTTTCCACAGCA
Source organism: Theobroma cacao (assembly GCF_000208745.1). Lineage (NCBI taxonomy): Eukaryota > Viridiplantae > Streptophyta > Magnoliopsida > Malvales > Malvaceae > Theobroma > Theobroma cacao. The sequence continues at coordinate 37,750,159 of NC_030858.1, forward strand.
GCAGGTCTTTCATGGATGGGAGTCATGATTGTGGCTTGCACTCTTCCTGTGACTCTGGTGCATTTCCCACAATGGGGTAGCATGTTCCTTCCACCTTCGAAAGATGTAACAACATCCACCGAAGAACATTACTATTCCTCAGAGTACAACGAGGACGAAAAGAAAAAGGGCATGCACTCAGCAAGTCTCAAGTTTGCCGAGAACAGCCGGTCAGAGCGTGGCAGGCGTGTGGCCTCAGCACCAACCCCGCCAAATACAACACCATCCCATGTTTAGTCCATCAAAAGGCAAGATCACAAAAAAATAGCGTGTCTTGTTGAATAATGACAAGGGTTGTGCTCTCTCTTATGTTTGTATCGTCCTGTTTTCTTCCTTTTTCATCTTCCCTTAAGAAACCTTCTTGTTCACTTTTAACGTTAAGCTTAGTTGTTTAGGTGCAACTTGGATGTTATAATATCCATAAACAGGATTTTCAGATTCATTTTGGTAATTAAGAAAAGAATCAAAACTGGGAATTGTTTATTGATGCCCATACTGAATCATCCACGTAGATCTCAATATATACTGATACTGGATCAGGCTTCATTCTGGGATGGAATGACCCATTGCATGGCAGTTTGTGATTCGATTAATTGGAATTGTAAATTTTTATTATTTATACCGTGGAGGATCTCAATTATTAGCTGGGATTTAATGGAAAAGTTGACTTGTCTTTGATTGTGAAACACAACTAGTATTAAATCCAAGCATACATAAGCAAAAAAAATTGAAAATAGAATACATTTTCAATACCTTATTTGGCATATTACATCAGCAGAAGAATACATTCTCTCTGTTAAGATTTGGTGCAGAAGCCATCCCTTCATCTTTGGAATTAGGTACGACAGTCCTTGGCCGCATTCTGACGTCTCAGCTCCCAAAAGTTCAAAATCCGGGTTGCCACTTGGGAGACCTGAGAGAAATTTTTAGAACATTATAGTATTCAAAGTATACATTGAATAATTGGTTTTGCCTTTTTGTTTAGATTTTGCAAATTGTTTTGTTGTCCATCTTTGGAAGTAAATGACGATCACATCCCCAACTTTTTCATTTATTTTTATTTTAATATAAGACCTTGAAAATCAATGGTAAGGGTAGAATTAAGTGTCATGCTATATCTCCTTGAGTTATATTAATCTTGTACCATGGTTTACATAGAGTTAACTGATGATTATATCAGCCAAATCCTTACATCATAAACTGATGACTCAACCCTTTTGAGATTAGCCATAAAAAGAGATTGAAAACCAGCATTTACTGCACCCAAATTCCAAGTTCCTTGGACGGTAAATAATATTTTGAAATGATTGTGTGTGTGTGTGTGAGAGAGAGAGAGAGAGAGAGAGAGAGGAGGCTGAGATAGAATAAGTAATTTTATATATTGTACAGAAAGGAAATAAAGATAGAATACGATTCAACAAAGCTGACAGTCATGAATGAGAGAAACAATATGCAAGAAGGTGGTAAAAGAATTATTAGTTAGTCTTAACTCTTTCAAAATTTTTTAATTTCTTTTACTTACTAGGCATGTATTTCTAAAAGCAAATTAACAGGTATGCAGCTTCATCCAATGATGAGAATATTTCTGAATTAATGTCCTTAGTCATAGACAAAGAGACAACCTGCTTTCTTGACAATCTTAACTACTAGTTATCATTGGCTTTGTTACAACAGCATTCAAAAACTCAATGCATATTCGAAGTTATGAAAAGAAATTCAGAGTTGGATCAAACTATTTCAATGACAAAGCAAGTTATATGTTTATAATCTTTCCATTCTAAAGAACTGACTATTCCCTCAGATTCTGAATATCAATTTATGATGTAATATTTCTTATAGTTACAATTTCGTTTCTAACTTACCAGCATATCTGTGCTTGCAAACCTTACTTTCCACGTTACCCCTAAGATTAGTTGTGCATAAATATCAGAAAACTAGCTTTTTATATATCAACAGATGATTTCTGAATTGATATGAACAGTATTGTGCCCTTCTAGTTCAAGTCATGGCCCTCAGTTTGTTCCAAAGACGTCTTGGTTCCAAAAAATGTCTGCTGCTGCTATAATAACTTATATGGTCCTTCCATATAAATCAAATGGCAATGAGGATAGTCAAATTCCTCCACCAATTTAGATATTATCAGGCAATGCATATGTTATTACCTTGCCTTGTGTCCTTATTGGACCACAGATTGATAGTCAAACATGCTTATAATAAAAATACTTTAAATAAAAAAACATGCTTATAATGACCATCTAACAACAGCAGAATAGTGGGAACGCTGTTTCATTAGAAAAATCATAAAATTAAGGTTGGTCTTAGTAGTTTACAAGTTTGAAGGGCCATGATGAAAGGGCAACGTGATCCTTTGGGATCTACAATGAGGCCTTCCCCCCCACCAAGGTCATGTCTAGCTGGATGAGGGGTGAGGGGTTTCTTTTGTTTATTCAAATTTCAAGTATCACAATGGCTAGGAATCTCCACTGGCTCCCTCGGCGTTTTGACAATGTCAATCGACCAACTCCATTACAAACTCTATAGTTCTGATCTCTTGTTACACAACACAAACACGTCCTCCCAAACATATCTACCTCCATTCCTATCACAAACCAATCTCTTTCAAGAGACACAGAAATGGCTGATATTGAAGGTTCACCAGGAAGCTCCATGCATGGAGTGACTGGCAGAGAACCAGTTCTAGCCCTCTCAGTTGCTTCACCAATCATCCCACCTGATACAACAGCAAAGTTTGATTTACCTGTACATTTAGAGCATAAGGCAAAAGTTTTCAAGCTTTTCTCTTTTTCCAATCCTCACATGAGAACCTTTCACTTATCTTGGATCTCCTTCTTCACTTGCTTTATCTCCACGTTTGCTGCTGCACCCCTTTGTTCCTACAATTCGTGACAATTTGAACTTAAAGAGACAAGATATCGGTAACGCTGGGGTTTCTGGTGGTATATTTTCTTGGCTTGTAAAGGGTGCAGTTTGTGACCTACTGGGGCCTCGTTACAGATGCGCGTTTCTGATTATGTTATCAGCTCCAACTGTCTTCTGCATGTCATTTGTTTCAGATGCTGGAGGTTACATTGCTGTCCTGTTTATGATTGGATTCTCGCTTGCTACATTTGTCTCTTGCCAGTATTGGATGAGCAGAATGTTTAAATGCAAGATTATTGGCCTTGTCAATGGAACTGCAGCAGCATGGGGTAACATGGGAGGAGGTGCCACTCAACTTCTGATGCCCTTAGTTTTTGACATTATTCGACAAGCTGGAGCTACTCCATTCACTGCCTGGAGAATTGCCTTCTTCATACCAGGGTGGTTTCACGTCATCAGGGGCATCTTGGTCCTTTAGAACCCTGCAGAAGAAGGTTGATGTTGCAAAAGATAAATTCTCCAAGGTAAGTTTCTTTAGACACTTTAATTTTATCTTTCTCATAATGCTGAAACATCTGATATGTCAATTCCTTACTAAAAATAATGCCAAAACATTATTCAGGTGATGTGGTTTGCCATCACAAATTACCGGACCTGGATCTTTGTCCTCCTCTATGATTACTCCATGGGAGTTGAATTGTCCACTGATAATGTTGTTGCCGAGTACTTCTATGATAAGTGAGTTTCTCTCTAGCATTAATTAGTCATCAAAGTCATTGAACCTCTTATAACATAAAACAGGAGTGTCCAGAAACAAAACATTATTTTCTATTGTAACCACAGGGTTGATCTTAAACTCCGCACCGCGGGAACAATCGCTGCTACCTTTGGAATGGCAAATCTTCTTGCTCGTCCCTTTGGTGGCTTTGCTTCTGATAGAGCAGCTCGATATTTTGGCATGAGGGGCAGACTGTGGGTCTTGTGGATCCTCCAAACCTTAGGAGGTGTATTCTGTATCTGGCTCGGCCGTGCCAATACACTTCCCATTGCTATCTTGGCAATGATCCTCCTCTCCATTGGAGCTCAGGCTGCATGTGGAGCCACTTTTGGCATCATCCCATTCATTTCTCGGCGATCTTTGGGAATCATTTCAGGCCTAACAGGAGCAAGAGGGAACTTTGGGTCCGGATTAACGGAGCTGATAGTCTTCTCTACTACAACATTCTCCACAGCGCAGGGTCTTACTTGGATGGGGGTCATGATTGTGGCTTGCACCCTTCCCGTGACATTGGTTCACTTTCCACAGTGGGGTAGTATGTTCCTTCCTCCTTCAAAGGATGTGATAAAAGGTACTGAGGAGCACTACTATGGTTCTGAATGGAACGAGGAGGAGAAGCAGAAAGGGTTGCGTCAGGGAAGTCTCAAATTTGCAGAGAACAGTCGGTCCGAACGGGGCAGGAAGGTTGCCTCATCTCCTACTCCACCAAATTCCACACCAGTCCACGTTTAGGCATTGTATAAGATTAAAGCCATGTAATTTGGATTTCAGAATATGATCAGTTCTTTACCTTAATGATGAATTAGAAGCTCACTCTATCCAGGAGAATGATTCTGGGTCCTGTTGTTAATGAGGAATCTCAAGCATATAGAATAATTCAAGCCTAGTATCTCCATGGAAAACAGATTTTTTTTATCATTATTTTACTAATTTCAGCTCCATTATTGGTTGACTCCTGTAGATTAATGAATAGTATATATAGTTGTCAAACTTCAACTTAGCAAAGAACAATACGGAGATGGCATTATCAGATTGGGTGGAAATTAAAAGTTTGATTTAATATTAAGGGAATCCTCAATTATTTTCCTGAGATTCAGGAGACGTTAGACTTAACCTTGCCAAATCAAAGAAGAACCAAACAAAAATCAATAAACAAAGTGTTGCTTAGTTTTTTTCTTTCCAGAGAATTTCTTGGGCCTTAGCATCACCTAACTAAAGGAGTTCTACATGGGCCAATCAAGCTCATTGGATAGCCTCAGATCCAACTACTTCCACCACCAGGCTCAACATCAGGTCCTGGGCTAGTCTAGATCCTAGAACATACATCTCCAGGCCTCAGCATGGTCATGGTAAAGGTTAGGTGACAAGCCCACAATCCCTGTCTCAGATCAGTCCAACCTATCTAGTTCTATTTGCTGCCTTGCAAAAATTCTCACCCAAATATGTTGCTCCAACTTTTTGTTTTTCTTAAAAGTAGGTATATGTTCCATGTATCTAAACCATTTGATTTGCACATCTAATTGTGGGATATGATCCCTTCAATATAAAGATAAACTTTAGAAGAACTGAATATCCTTGTTTTGGATGCCTTTTCCATGTTTGACTTTAGAACTTGAGATAAAAGCAGTTAAACGGTATTCATAAACCGGGTCCAGTAGGTTAACATCTTTTAAAGTTAAATTCAGCTTACTCGAATCCCTTCGTTTTAATTCCATTTATATTAAAAAAAAGTTATTCAAAATCTAATTCGAATCGGGTAATACTTATAAGCTTAGCAGACTACTTGACCGTGGATAGATCTAGAAGCGACATAGTTTGCTATCATTTTTCCACTGGTGTCTTCGGAAATTTGTAGGAAGCCTGCCCAAGGGTGCCATGTTTGTTATATCTTTGCATTAGATTGTGAGAAAAAATGGTTATAGGAATTAAGAAACAAGAGAAGGCTACTTGGTGTCATGAACTCCAAAACTTGAGTTCATGCCTATCAAAACAAGCAAAAGGATTCCATTCTGTCTTCTTCATAAACTTGGATAAATTCTGAGGTATTGTCAAATCTGATCCTAGCTGTCAAAAAAGAAAGGTGGAGACAAAAAGCAGCAAGTCAAGCCTTGCAAAGATTTCAATATGATGAAGAAGGATAAATCAAAATAGATCAAGGAGATCCATGTCATAATGACGTTGGTCAAGAATCCATGGTAGCAACTTGCCATGTGAAAATATGAGGATGAATATAGCAAAAATTAAAATAGTTTCAACTTGGCCATGCTTAATTAATGACGAGAAAAGATTTTTTAATTAAGTAAAAAATATTATTATTATTATTATTATTCTAATTACAAAACCCATCAAACGTTTATGTTCCTCAACTAAAACAGAAAAATTTTATTCATCTAATTTAATGATATAAATAAGATTGATCATAAAATTTACATAACAAACAGAGTATTGTGTTGATTTTAATCAATCTGATTAAAAAATCGATATAAAAACTTTATTAAACTGAGAAATGAAAACCCAAATAAAAACAACTCTTCTCTTATTCATTATCCCATGAAAGAGCCATGAAAACATCATTATCTCCACCCTCCAATATGCATGGAAATAAAGCAATCTTGCTTTTGAACCAAAAACACAAAGGAACTTTCCTCCAAGAGTAGTAGTTGATGTGTCTCCTTACTGTCATCACACTAAGGTTAATGGAAAAACAAACGAATATGCTGTTTTCCTTCTCTTTTGTGTATTAAAATAATGGTCGAAGTCATTGCCTCGTAGGCTTGCTTGTGTGCAAGAAGGAAGACGACAGCCACTAATAAACAAAAGAAAAGAAAAGAAGTCGTGATCAGTGCGGTGATATATAATAAATGTACGGTCACTTTTACATTAATTTGTAATCATTTTCAACATTATTTTCTAAATCTTAGGTGAATAGAATATACTAAATTTTATTATTTTTGTTTTTGTTTTTTCTTTTTAATATATATATATTAATGGGGGGGAAGCTAGAGAAATTGTTTATAGGTTTAGCCCACGGTGGGCGTACGTGATGCACGGCGCAATCCAATGGGCAAAGTCAGCTGGTAAGAAGGCACTGTCTCTCCATGGCCGAATAGCAGCCAAAACCAAACTTGATTTGCTGCTTCTTTTTTCCTTCTTCTTCGTTCTTTGTTTAGTTTATTCAGCATGTCATAGCTTTCTTTAAGTCATAGTTTCGATCTTTTTACGCATTTCATGATAAATTTTTTTATATACCTTACAAATGACAAGTTATGTTACTTTTGAAAATAACACTCGTAAGAGTTTATTTGTTGATTAAGTATAGAACGATGTTATAAAAATTGATTCATTAATATTTAAATACATTGATTTAATTTAATTTTAAATATGCATGTAAAAATGGTTTTCCTCATATAATATGCACGTTACGACTCAAATACAAACATCTTTTCTTGATATAGTCTGGATATATCAATTAATCTATTATTAATTATAGTTACATAAAATTTTATATCACGTATGTTTTTGTTTTTCAAAAAATATTTGGAACATTGGATCGATAATCCAAAATTCATCATTAACACACATAAATTATATTGAAAAAACAAAAAGGATGACAAAAACAGTTGAGTTTGATGAGATGATCATGGTAATTAAGAGTACAAAGTACAATTCAACGGCTGATAAAATTTGAAAGTGACACATGAAATTATATATATTAATTTAATTTGTTGTTAAACATGTAAAAATGTTTACGTAACTAGACATAATTTCGACCTTTACTCAATTCCTAATAAATTTTTATATATTTCACGAATGAAATGTTACATTCAAAAACGAAATTCATAAAACTATATTTTGTTGATGTAGTTATTGATTAGGTACACATCCTTAGAAATTAATATCGATTTAACCAATTATTAACAATATATAGAAATGTTTCTCATTACGTAATATGCATGAATTAAATATAGTTACATAAATCTTCATATCATGTACCTTCTTGTCCAAGAAATGTTCAGGGCATTGGATCGATAACCCAAAAATTCATCCATGAACACATTAAAATATATGGGGAAAGGCAGAAAGGTCGAGGAAGGTGGTTGAGTTTGATGAGATCATTGAAATGAAGGGTACACCGTACGTATATAGTACATATTCAACAGCTGATGGAGAGGCCGCACCAAACTTAGAAGAAAAATAATGTCATTGACTGGTGAGTAGTTGGGAATCTTCATCAGAATAATCCAGGTTTTCGTTTTTCCAAGTCTATTGTCAACGGTTTGTGTGTGTGTATATATATATATATAAAATAAGAACATTTAATTTGACTGACAATGGGCAGCCATTGTGCAAAGGTTAGAAATTGCATTGTTTGACTTTGCCATGTATCTTCACATGTCTGGTTTGTTTGATCCTTTTCATCGTCTTGCATTATATTTTGGAGTCAGTTTTCTCCATTTTTAAGTTGACCGTATACCTGGCAATCTCCCATTATTTTGTTCTTATCTGACTGCTATGTATTGACTTGTTTTTATGACTCTGATATGACGCACTATCATTTTCTTTTTTGTATATCTCATTTCCTCTGCCAATCCCTTGTCAGATATAGAAAATATATGGAGTACCCAAAGCTTCAAAACCTTTTCCATTTGATGGTAGTGTGTCTAAAAGTTCATTAATTCCCTTCCTTGGAAATAGGAATCATCAGTTCTAAATAACCCCAAAACATGTTTGATTCTTTAGGAAGTATCAGTTTTGGTATTAAAACTTCATATTTCCTTCCATGCAGGTCAAGGAAATTCATATCATATATGAAAAAAGATAAATTTATCATATTTTTCGGATTGTTAATGAGTTGATTGATGATCTTATTAAAACATATTGTACACATAAATTTTTTGTCAAATATTTTAGACTTGAAAAATTACATAGAGTTTATAATCTTTGGTATTCTTTTACAGTAAAGAATTTCCTCTAATTAATTTCTTCAATCTTCATTTTGTATTTTGATTCAAGGGTTTTTTGACTTGTTCATGAGCTTTGAACAATATGGAGATTTCACTTCAAGAGTACTTGATCTTGAATTAGCTTCAAGGGTTCACGACTTGATCTCGACTATCGACCTCAAGGGTCCATGATTTGATATCGACCCCTCCACCTTAAAAGTCTTATGACTTAATATTAACCCCTCAACCTCAAAGGTCTTATAATTTGATCTTAAATTAATGGTCCATGACTCGACATCGACCTCATGGCCTTAAGGATCTTATGACTTGATATCAACCTTGACCTCAATGGTTTTATGACTCAACCTCGAGCTTGAGGGTCTTAGACTGTAGATTGGAAATTTGGAAAGGCTTTGTTTTTCAGAAGAGGATTTGATTTTCAGAATCTTCCTTTGATCTTTGTAATCTTAGGCTTGTGGAACTTTGGAGGTTTTGATCTTCATAATCTTGCCTTCCTTCGATCTTCATAATCTTGCTTCAAGGCTTTGTGGAACTTTAGAGGCTTCGATTTTTAGAATCTTTCTTTCGAGGCATTGTGGAATTTTGGAGCCTTTAATCTTCAATATCTTTCTTCGATACTTAGAATCTTCCTTTCAAGGATTTGTGAAACTTTGGAGGTGGGTCTTATGACTTGCTATCGACTTCAACCTCAAGGGTCTTATGACTTGATATCGACCTTGACCTTTTATGACTTCGCTTCAAAGATCTTCTGACTTAATCTTGAAACAAACAATTTGGATCACTTGGACTTGTAGATTGGAAATCTAGAAAGGCTTTGTTCTTCAAAAAAGTATTTGATTTTCAGAATCTTCCTTCAAGGCTTTGTGAAACTTTGGATGCTTTGATCTTCATTGCCTTCCTTCGATCTTCATAATCTTACCTTCCTTCAATCTTCATAATCTTGTCTCGAGGCTTGAACTTTGCAGGTTTTGATCTTCAAAATTTTCCTTCAATCCTCAGAATCTTTCTTTCGAGGCTTTGTGGAACTTTGGAAGATTTATGAAACTTTAGAGATTTTGATCTTTAGAATCTTCCTTCGAGGTTTTATGGAACTTTGGAGGCCTTAATCTTCCAGAATCTTCCTTCGAGGCTTTGATCTTTAGAGTCATTGATCTTCTAAAGTCTTTCAAAATCTTCCAGAATTTAGGCTTTGGAGACCTCGATCTTCCAGAATCTTCCTTCGAGGCTTTGATCTTAGGCTTTAAAGGGGCTTTGATCTTTAGAATCTTTCGTTGATCTTCAGAATCTTCATCTTTCTCCTTTGTTCTCATGTGGTTCATCAAATGGCTTGGATTTCTCTCTAAATTATTTTAATTTAATTAAAGATTAATAATGATGACTCACAAATGATGTTTTGATTGGCCAAACTTTGAGTTTTTTAGTTTTAATTGGTCAAATCTGAGTATTATCTGTAGACACTAAATTATAAACAAAAAAAATGAATTAAAAAATGAAAAAAGAAAGGAGAGAGGTACGACTGGCAGGGTGCGGACGCACCCTGCCAGGCACCTCTCTCACCTGCCAGACGTCAAAAATTCGCGTCTGGCAGGGTAGTGGAACTTGCCCCCTGATGCCCAGGGACAAGGCAATGGAGCGTGCCCCCTCCAGAGCCCAGAAATCGGGTATAAAGGGGAGGGGGAACCTGCAAGCAAAAGGGAAAAAAAAAACCAAAAAAAATAGCAACAAGGCATAACCTGCAAAGAAAATCCCTAAGTCTAACAGCCAAAACAAAAACCCACAATCCAGAAATCAAAAATAGAGATCAAGCAATATCAAAAGGAATCAGAAAATATGGGCACAAAAAGAGTAGAAAGCCCTGGGTTTTGGGGGTGGTTGTGATGCCGGCTTTAGACAAAGATAGAGAGAGAAGGAAGTCGGCAGAGTAGGGAGAGGGTGAACTGATCGGCGGTGAAGGGAGAGATTGGGCTTTGGGTGCCGCTAACGGAGAAAGAGGCAGATCCGGTCGTGTAAGGGAACCGGTGACAGCGTAAAAAAGGGAGATCTAGTTTGGGTAAAAATAGGGGGTGCTGCCGGTCTTGGGTGCGACGCCGGCGACGTCGGAGTGAACAAAGAGAGGGTTAGCCGGTGGCATAGTTGGTTTTGGATGTCCGCCGGTCAGAAGGGAAGCCGATGAAAGAGTAGAGAGAAGGGAGAGAGAGCCGGCGGGTAGAGAGAGAAAGAAAAAAAGAAAATAAAAGAGAAGGAAGGAAATGAGGTTTTTATAGCTAGGGTTTAGAGGGCTTAAACGACGTCGTCCAGTAACCCATCCAAAGTCCGCTTTATTCTCTCCAAACGGCGTCGTATTGGGCGCACCAAGGGCTGCTGAACAAGACACCGAAACGGTGCGTTTTGGGAGTGGTCTGAAAGCCTTGGGAAGCAGATCAGTGGGAGTGATCCGGTTATCGTGGGCCACTCTAGCCCATAAAAGGTAAATATTTTCTTTTGATTTGGACTTTGTGGTTGTCTTTGGCCCAATGTTTGATAGATGGATAAATTAGTCATAGCATGTTGTTAGGTAAAATAAAAAGATAAAATACTTTTAAAATGATTAGATGCTAAGAGAAAATAGAAATAATAATAAATAAAAAAATAATAATAAAGAAGGAAAATATAAAAGAATCAAGGAGGATAAAAATAGAATGTTTAACGATATATGAAAAAATGATGAAAAAAAAAAATGGTGAGAGTAGATAAAAAATATAAGAATATACCTATATATTTGTTTATATAATAAATAATAATAAATCGAGTGAAATAGCTATTTAACTAAAAAATACCCAAGCATAATATATATAAAGAAATAAATAAGCATTTAATTATTAAAAGATTAATGAATTTATTTAAGTAGTAAATATGGGGAAAAGTAAACATTTAATGATAAAAATAGATTTATATAGATTGATAATGTATGTACATATTTGGATTTAGAATGTTTGTTTAAAAAATACATAAACGTGGGAAAAGATGAAATGTGGAACATATTTATGAGATTCATAGTCATGAAAATTTATGTAGAGATAATAAGAGTGAAAATAAATTAGGAAGAACTAGAATTAAAATATGATGAAACAAAATGTGGAAAAATCAAATTAGGTAAAAAGGTAGTTCTATATAAATGGAGAGAGAATGAAAATAGGATAAGATAAAGAATTATTTAATATAAATAAGATAATTGCTTAATTTGATGCCAATGATGGGATGATCGGTCGGGACGCGAGAAGTCGCAATCTCGGGCTTATATTCCCTAGGTTCGGAATCCGAATTAAGGCTCCACCAGTACGATGGGAGGGCCTCGATTTCAAGATCCTGAAATTTTAATAAATAAAGAATTTGACTATACAAAAATTATTAAATACAATAATAATAAAAATATAAAATATAAAAATAATAATAAAATTCTTGTTCACTAAAAATAACACGGACTCATAAATAATTCATCTAATTATAAAAGGGAAACATAAAAACTTAGAACAAAAAAAATAAAGTAAAAATAAAAATAATAAGAAATAAGAATAGAAAATATGATAATAAGATATATAATAAAATAAAAATAATTAATTAACAATAACAAAAAATATAAATAATTGCATTAGCATAGCATATATATATTGCATCATACATATCATTGCATATAAATATTTCTGTTTTCGAGTTTAAGCCCCGATGATGGGATCTTTCGGGGATCTTGCGAAGGCGAGTATTTCTCGAAAGGTTCTTTAGGTGAAAAGACGTCCTCGGGTCTCACCAGCATGATGGGAGGGCTCGAGGACCGTCTTTAATAAAAGGCTTTTGCCCGAATTAGGTTCATTATGCACAAAAACATTATTTTAAAAAAAAAGAAAACGAACGATGACCCCGATGACGGGAATTATTCGTTGAATTTGCGAAGGTGAGTTTCTCGGATAATTCCCTAGGTGAGAGAATATCCCGAGTCCCACCAGTATGATGGGCGAATTTGAGAAAATATCCTCGATAAAAGGTTATTCGTCCGGCATTTTTATCTCACGCCATGCACTTCATCTCGCCACCCATTTGCATTCCATTTTAAGTTAAATAGGAGCTAAAATAAAAGAATAATAATTAAGGAAATATAGTGAAATTAAGAATTAAAGCCCAATAGGATAATCTAAAAATGATACCGTTCATAGAACGGGCGTCCCAGGGGTGCTAATCCTTCCCTGGGCGTAACCGTACTCCCGAACCTAGAGCTAAAAAATCGCAGACCGATTTAAGGTTCTTTTCGGTGGACTTAAAATTAATTTAAGTTTTCATCGATTAGAATCGAGTCATTAGGTGGCCAATCACACCCAGTAAAAAAGATTGGTGGCAACTCCTAGTTTAATTTTTAGTGAGTTTTCCACGTTAGTGTCTGGCGGTCGGGTTCCCGGACCCGCACGTTACGACATTATCTCTAAATTATTTTAATTTATTTGGAGATAAATTAGATTATCAAATTTGAATTTTATCTCTATATTATCTTGATTTATTTAGAGATAAATTAGATAACCAATAAGTGAATTTTAATTGATCAAATTTAAATATTATCTCTAAATTGTTTTCATTTATTTAGTGATAACTTGGATGATTAATAGCTGAATTTTTATTGGTTCAATTAATATATTATCTCTAAATTATCTCAAAAGATAAATACATGACACATAAGAAAATTTTAATTGATCCAATTATATGTGTTCAAGATAATTAGCCCATAAATTAATTATTTTGTAATTAATTAAATGGCTGTTTTGATTGATGTCTTCGAATCTACACAGATATACTTTTAATCTGTTGAGAAAATATAGAAATTTTCTAATGATATACTTTTACTTACTTTAAGATGATGATCTAAGAATGTACTGTCCTCAAGTGAACTGCCTTACATCAATAATTTTCCTAGTCCATTTAGTTCTTTGTCTTAATCTTTTTACACTTTTGTCTGATTTTAACAGCCATAGAACTTTTTGAAGGACACTGTCGGTTTCTTGCCTATTCATATATACATGGGTCGCATTCAAGCAGGTGGGTGCTTAAGTCAGCCATTTGCAAAATTGATTCGAAAGTAGATGATCTCAAAATGAAAATAGATCATTAATTACTTCAAAGTAAAAGAATCGGGATGCGTGTTTGACCGTGATTAAAGAAATTAATTAAGAAATTATATTTAATGCGTGTTAATTGATCAGAGTTTTATTTCAATGATAATCTAATGCATCAATTATAAACCCGATCAACGCTTTTTAAAACTTACGAGTTAAAAGAATATTATATTACAAACGTTTTCTATACATTTTGTCAAAAAAGAAACGTTATGATGCATATAATCAATTTTTGGTTGAAATGATGAACTTGTGATTTTATTAATAAATATTTTATTCATTTCACTGTTATTTTAAGTGTATATTCTAATCCACCAATGCCACACCATGTGCAGGGTCCTTGGGCAGTTCAACTATAAATAATCATACCACCCCACCCTCGATAGAGCAACAGCAAGGGACTTTCTATTATTTTCGTTGCGTACTTTTGTAAAACAGTCCTCTTCTAAAACATAGAAAAATGGCTGACAATGAAGGTTCCTTTGGGACTTCCATGCATGGAGTAACAGGCAGAGAACAAACCTTTGCCCTCTCAGCTGCATCAGCTGATATCCCAACTGATACCACGGCAAAATTTGCTCTTCCTGTTGATTCAGAGCACAGAGCCCAAGTTTTCAAAGTCTTTTCCTTTGCTAAACCTCACATGAGAACATTTCACCTAGCTTGGATCTCATTTTTCACCTGTTTCATCTCTACTTTTGCTGCGGCACCCCTTGTTCCTATCATCCGTGATAATCTTGATTTAAAACAAGCGGATATAGGCAATGCCGGGGTTGCTTCTGTGTCTGGAAGCATATTCTCCAGGCTAGTGATGGGTGCAGTTTGTGACCTAATTGGTCCAAGATATGGGACTGCATTTCTTCTAATGCTGTCTGCCCCAACTGTGTTCTGCATGTCTTTTGTGTCTGATGCCCAGGGCTACTTAGCCGTCCGATTCATGATCGGATTTTGCCTTGCAACCTTTGTGTCATGCCAGTACTGGACGACAATAATGTTCAATGGCAAGATTATAGGGCTTGTTAATGGATGTGCAGGTGGGTGGGGTGACATGGGTGGTGGAGTCACTCAACTCTTGATGCCCTTAGCTTATCATTTAATCAGGCTAGCCGGTGCAACTCCCTTCACTGCCTGGAGGATTGCCTTTTTCATTCCGGGTTGGTTTCATGTCATTATGGGCATCTTGGTTCTAACTCTTGGCCAAGACTTGCCTGATGGAAACCTTAGTACCCTACAGAAGAAGGGTGAGGTGGCCAAAGATAAGTTCTCCAAGGTAAGGTTTTCTGAATACAATTTTTTCTCTTACTAACTTGAGCTTGCTATGACTATGATCCAACAAATATGGGGCTGATTTGCTTTTCTTGTTCAGGTTTTTCGGTATGCAGTCACCAACTACCGAACATGGATATTTTTCCTCCTTTACGGGTTTTCTATGGGCATTGAATTGACTATCAACAATGTCATCTCAGGATATTTTTATGACAGGTACTATCCCGACCATCTTCTGGCCCTTTTATGTCACAAAATGATGAACCAACCATAACCATACGAATTATTATGTGTGCAACAGATTTAATCTTAAACTCCACACTGCTGGGACTATAGCTGCTAGCTTCGGCATGGCCAACTTCTTTGCTCGTCCCTTTGGCGGTTATGCATCTGATGTAGCAGCAAGATTGTTGGGCATGAGAGGCAGGCTATGGATCCTTTGGCTCTTCCAAACGCTAGGGGGTGTCTTCTGTATCTGGCTTGGTCTGGCTGATTCACTTCCAATTGCTGTCTTGGCAATGATCCTTTTCTCTCTTGGGACCCAAGCTGCATGTGGAGCAACTTTTGGGGTAGTCCCATTTGTTTCACGACGATCCCTGGGATTGATATCAGGCCTAACTGGCGCAGGAGGGAACTTCGGTTCCGGACTGACACAGCTTGTATTTTTCTCAGGCTCAAGATTCTCTACAGCCACAGGTCTTTCTTTGATGGGTGTTACGGCTGTGGTTTGCACAATTCCTGTAGCCCTGTTGCACTTCCCACAGTGGGGAAGCATGTTCTTTCCTCCTTCTAAAGACCCTGTTAAATCTACTGAAGAATACTATTACATGTCGGAATGGACAGAGGACGAGAAACAGCAGGGTTTGCATGAAGGAAGCGTCAAGTTTGCTGAGAACAGCCGGTCCGAACGTGGCAAACGGGTTGGCAATGAGGTTTCCTCCGCTGCAACCCCTCCAACTTCCACACCAGCCCATGTTTAATCAGTGTACAAGTTATTAGTTAAAATCAACATAATTTTTGGCTGGAATTGAGGGAAAAGAGCTGCTTGTGTATGGTATATATATATTAACCACAAATTTATTCTCTCAATTTCCTCCAAATTACTTTTTACTGTGTATTGCAAGTTATCTGCAGTAGCAGATGAGTTATGATGGAAGTAGAAACCTATACCAGCAAGCCAGTGAATACTAATAATTGGCTCTTTTGTACTTTGATTGCTAATGAAGAATACACTTGCATCTGCACTGAAATTTTGGTTTCTCTCAGAAAAAATGGGAGGATGAGTCTTCCTGAATACGAATTCGGCTTTCTGTACCTTGATTGCTACTCTAGAATAGACTCGTATCTGCATTGAAAACTTGGTTCTCTCTCAATAAAAATGGGAGGATGAGATCTTGTTGATGATTGCTTATGCATTAGTTGACCCCTGAAACAAGAAAAGATAACGTGACAAAACAACAAAATACTGTGAACTTGAGCATTTGCCGGAGAAGTTGACTTAATTTATGATAAGCTATATCAGCTCAAACGAAAGGCACACTTTCTTCTTTCCGTACAGATGTACCAAAATGATAAGTGACCTGGCTTCGTGTAAGCAAAATTATAAAGAATTTGACTCTAACCCTGCTTTTCCTTGTGGTTGAAGGAATATAGAGTTCTCCCCACACCAAGATTAAAGAAAGGCAACTGTTAGTCTTTGCTGGTTTAACTACTTAACTATCAGAAAACAAAAAAAAATAGGAAGGCTAATATAATAAGAGCAACTAGTATTATGTAAAATGCCCATCAAACAGCTAAATTTGCAGACTTTCTTGAGTTTAAAGAAGGAAAAATTGGAGCTATGGAGAAAAGTTTAACATCTCAGATTAAGTAAAACATTGATGACAGGGAAAACTACTTTAAGCTTAGTACTAAGAAGAAACTAATTTTAAATAGTGCTAGTAATGTGTTTCTTCAATTATCAACTAGATGAGGTATATACTGTAATACCCCTCACAAAATATTTATTATAAAAACATTTAGATTTATTAAGCTATAGTTTTATAAAGATGATAAGTAGATATTATTTTAGTATTTTATTTATTTACAATTATAACCTTTGGTGCCTTAATAATTAGAAAATAAAAGAAGGGTTTTTAAGTAAATGAAGAAGTTTTATTAAAGTCAGTTTACTTATCACGTTTAAGTTAGTAGAGTTAAGGTCAGTTTATTATTACGTTTAAGTTAGTAGGGTTAGGTAGTTTATAAGTTTTAAAAGAACAGACAATAACTTACGTTAGTTTATTCATCATATTCAAACAACAGACAGTCAGAAAAGTTTAATACCAGCGAAGAAGAAAGACAAAGGAAAGGGAAAGAGATTGCTGATTAAGGTATATTTGAGATTATATTTTCATAGTTTGGGTACAAAAACCCTAAATTAGTTATATTTTTTATTTTTTATTTAAATCCGGCACTTTTCCTATGACTTTCCGGTGGCATGATGGGTACCAATGGAAAGGTCTTGAAAAGATCTTTCCAATGGTTTTCGTAGCATCCTGTTTGGCCTTATGGTTAGGAAGATATGAATTTTTAAAGTTAATTAGAAATCTATTTTTCAACAGTTTTGACAGCCCGACTTTGGGTCACCGGAACTCCATATTCCGGCAACGTTTTTGGTCGTTTCTTTGAAGACTTTTGTAGTATGAAATTAGATGTTTAATTTGGAGTCAATGGCTCAGTTAGAAGCTTCCTGTGTTAAGAGAATTGAAGCCTCAAAATAGGCTCGTTGGTACTGAAAACCCAGAAAGTTGGGTATTTTTGTGACGATTTTGAGAAATTTGGCTTTTGAAACTTGAGAACTTTGTGTTCTTTTTAATCGAAACAAATTTTGGTGTTGTAGTATGATATGAATACCTCATATTGGTATTGATTTTATAACTGAAAAATTTTCGAGTTAAAAGTTACGAGTTCATAAATTAGGCCAAATGGCCATCTGGATTCTGGAAATTCAAGAAAAAAAAATTCTTTTAATCTTTTATATTTTTTTTTTCAATTTTAATTAATATATGATAAATTCTGTTGAAAACTTAAAAAAATACTGGATATGTGATTTCTACTATATNTTTTTTTCAATTTTAATTAATATATGATAAATTCTGTTGAAAACTTAAAAAAATACTGGATATGTGATTTCTATATCTAAAAGTATATATATTTACATTTTTATAAATTTATTTCTTAAATTAGTAAATTTTATAAAAATATCAAAAATTTATAAAAAATTATAAATATGATTTTTTACAAGTGAAATTAGTGTTATTTCTCTCTCTGAAATTAAAATCCTTATTGATTTTATAATTTAAGCTTAATTCTCAACCTTATTGGAAATTTTGTTTAATTCAAAAATATATATAATATAAAATATTATCTTATTAACCAAAAATATTTCTAAATTGTAATAGAAGTCGCTACACACCCTAAGTACTTAGGATGGTCAACGGAAAGTTTTCTTGTAAGATCTGTTTGAAAACTCAGTTCTGATTTTTGTATGTATGTGTTTCTCGAAATGTTATGCTACTAGGAGGATTTTCAGATTTGCTACTTGAAAGTGAAATTAACGAGATCAGGTAAGTGACTGATATCCCTTCGGTGTTTTCACACCTTAAAAATTAGCTTCAATCTGAATTTGTACATGAGATATAATATTTGTCCTATGATTTATTAAAATCGGGTTGAGCATGCAAAATGTATATGTATATGAGAGTATATGTTGGATTTAGAATGTGGTTTATGCAAAATATGATTTCTGATTTTGAAATTTGTTCATGACTTTATATAATGTATGCATATATGATTTCGCAAATATAAACACAAATATTTAGTCTGAAACAAATATGCTTTTGTGGTGTATAAGATATGCTTGAGAAATTTGATATACTGTTTTATGAACTTTTGATAATCTAAAAATATATATTTTTGTTTTGTCTCCTAGTATGGCTATGTTCTGACCCTGCCAATGGGAGTTAAATGTTGGCCATGTCGACATGTATTCTGTTATTAGATATCGATCTCCCAATTGCACCACCGGTTACAGAATAGTGGTATTTGTGATATCTGTTCAGTACAGCCAATGGTTGCTTTTGATATGCTTCTGACCCGTGCCATCGAGGTTAATTGTGGTTTTATTTCTGACCTATGCCACAGGGGTTAAGTGTGGTCGTAGCATGTTATGGGAGACCATTAAAAGTTAAATATTGTGAATATATTTGTTCTGTTATTTAAATGTATAAATTTTGACGTATATGATTCCAAATAAGATTACCTAATATTTTGTCTCG
Source organism: Theobroma cacao (assembly GCF_000208745.1). Taxonomy (NCBI): domain Eukaryota; kingdom Viridiplantae; phylum Streptophyta; class Magnoliopsida; order Malvales; family Malvaceae; genus Theobroma; species Theobroma cacao. The sequence goes on from NC_030858.1 coordinate 37,769,540, forward strand.
GCATTTATAAATGATATTTTGGCCTAAATGTTTTAAGCATGCTTAATCCGGTTGAAGGGATGTTAGTTACTTGCTGAGTAGTTGGACTCACTCCTTCCTTCAATTTTTTTTTTTCAAGTTGTAATTTGGTCAACCACGCGAGAATTTCGGAGAGTGATGTTTAATCTAATAGCATTTAAATTGTCTATGATTTATTTAAATATTATGAACATCGAACTATCTTAATTAGTATTCAGATTTTTATCTTGACTTAGTAGCTTTGTGGTTTTGGAGATTTAATTTTGAATATTGTCGAATTATGATATTTGGAAAGTCTATCGACAGATATAGTTTATAAATCACTAAATTCTTCAAGTATATCAGTCTCTTTTAGTAATGGTTTAAGATATATATTTTAGAGCCTTACATGTCTGTAGGATTACATCTTACAGGTATGCGGACTCTGTCATGTCTCGGGTCTGGGGCGTGACATATACATAGCTTGAAATGATGGGACATGCTGCTTGAATTCTACGAATTCACCAGATGCAAGTCTTCATGCAACTCGGCCTAGCTAATAATGTGAATATTCGGATTTAAAATGCTGAACATGACTTGTTTAGCAAACAAGTCCTATACCAGATGTCTGTGAACCTACCTGATGATCAATTCATAAGTTTCAGAGAAGTCGAAGTTCCAAATTCGAAAGATTGGGGGTGAAGCTCATATATATATATATATATATATCTCTTTCTGTATCTATGTATCTTCTCAGTCCACACCCAAGGCTCTAGGTTCTGTTTAGAAACCTCTTGAATCTTAACCAAAGTGGTTAAAAACTTTCACTGGTGGCTCTGAACATTCATCAACATTTCTCATATGAAAATGACATACAAATTTAAAAGAGTTGGTGAGCAACTCATCAGGCCCTTATCCAGAATCTTTGAATTTTTTTTTTCTCTCTAGAACTTGTTTCTTTATTAAAAGTGTCTCTGGCATTTCTGATTAATCTATAACATCCTATGTTAGTTCATAAGTCTACCAGCAGCTTCTTTTTCTGTCCTTGAAACTATGAGGTCCATTTAACCCCCAAAATGCATAATAGAGGACTCTTGCATAAACCTGTAAAATTAAGAACATATCGATCCATTCTGGTGTGAGATGGAACAGAAAATTATATTTATGGTAACAAAATTTCACTTAATTTTCAGTTTAAGTGCATGAAGCAAGGCATATATGATCTTTGAAAGAGACAATATTATTTATATCATCCATCAATTTATAGACATATAAAAGAGTCAGCTCACTCATATTCTTAGGCAAAATTTGATACTATCCTTCCATGGAGCAGCAAAATTGTGGGCAAGAACAACATTGTCTGAAGCAGCAAAATGGTTAGTAGCTTAACTTTCCACTGCCTCCACAAGTACTACAAGACCGGGAAGAAGAACACCTCGTGCAATAGCTCCATTTCTTGGGAAGCCTGAAATGATTAAGAGCAAATGCTCAACAGAACATCTAGGAAGGCCAATATATAATATAGACATAGATAACGAATGGCAGGGGAAGAAAGAATGAGGGACATTCACTGAGGAAATATACCCAGCTGTGTATCGAGTGGCCATGTTCTTTGCAGTCATTCTTGCCTTTTCTGCACTATCTTCTGACATTTTCTTCAATACAAAGCCTTCACCTTTACACTCTGAACATATCCCAGAACCCTCACAATCTTCACATGGTCTCAAGGGAACCTTCAAATTTTTGAAAGGGAAAAATGCAGCTAGGTTGATGGTCTAGGAGGGGAAATATTGATTTGAGGCATTTTTTATGTAATGGAAATAAACCTAAGTAGTAGTACATGCTTTGACATAATGTTCCCAAAAAAATTATTTCTAATTTAAGAATGAAATAGGAAGAGAGATGTTTTAGGAAATATTCTTGGAAATTTTATGGAATCCAACAACTTTTTTTGAAGTTTGAATGATGGCATCAATACTGTGGTGAGTTAAGGCAACCATAAAATCTGTCCCATCTCAAATATATACTTGCAGAATCATAAAGAAACATCTTAAGAAATTAAATGTATTCTTTTCATCTTTCGGACTACGATTCACTCGAAACAGAGAAGGAAATTGATCAAGAATTAAAGGAGGGGGGGGGGAGGGAAAGAAGCACTCACCTCAGTTGCATCAGAAGATTTAGTTCTCCTAACAAGGAATGTAGCAGCTGCACCCACAACTGTTGCAGCAATTGCCACAGAAGCAGCTGTTTCTGGCAGTGCAGAAGATAGTATGGATAATTTTCTCCTATGTTCTTTTGATTTCGCATCAATTAAAGAACAGACTCTATAGTCTAGCACACTCTGGACTTTTGGCCAGGAGTCTCCAAATGCTTCACAACATCAAAAAGAAAAGATCAGAAAAGCACCTTCCAAGTCAACAAGACTGTAACATCATCTATAAATTGCTTAAGGATTATGTGGCCTTTGAAGTGGTTGGCCGAAGCCTTTTTGCTTTCTAACATTCAGATGTTTATTAGTCTAACCAATATCATCATCCAGCATAACTCTCCAACAACACAGGTAAACTGCCTTTGTGTGAGATAATATAAAATGAAAATAATGCTTTGATCAAAGATTTATAATCAAAACATAAATCCAATTTTAGAAAACAGGAGCAGACAGGAAACCAGAACCCAATACGCAGTGAAAATGAAACTTGTTTCCAGCTAACTCAAAGCAATTAAGAACCTCAATTTTTCCAGCAGCGATTTAAAATGACAATGAATTCAGTGTTACAAAAGCAATATGTGAAAAGGAGTTGGGGCATATCAAAGGGTTTTAGCTTATTTTGCTTTTAATAATCCATTAAGATATCAAGTGACGTTAGATTTTAACAAAACTAATCTATTTTAGCTTCAATAATGAAAGTAGTCAGAATGGAACAGAAGATTCCATAACAAGGCTAAACTGAGAGCATAATAAACTTGTCTAGTAGGCAATAGCCCAGAATTAGTTGATCACAATCCAATTCCAACAAAGGGTCTGAATTCTAACCTGATAATAACCACAATCAGCAAAGCTGCAACAAGGAAATCCTTATCCCTAACAAACAGAATGGGTTTTACACTTTCCAATTCAAAGTCAAATCCTAAACCCAAAATCTTACTTTGCTGCTCACATTCCACCATGCATTCCAACAGAAGATTTGCCATTAACCAGAGATATAAAATTCTGAACCACCCAAGGACCAGAAAAAATTAATTTTCAGAAAGATTCAAACCAAAGCATTCACTCCACCCATCCAATAGCAGAACTCTCATTGAAACCATAAACTTCAACTAACATTAACTCTAGTGTTCCCCCCCATTGTTATGGTTCCCTTCACCAGCCACAACCATCATCAGCTTGGAGAAAACAGGTGCAAGCAACCATCTTTACCTTAAGTAATTGCACCATTAAATAACAAACCTTTCTTCATAAAGATTACAATGAATGGCCAGTGGAGGTTTCATTAAAAGAAAAACAAGAAACCCACCAGCAGCTGGCCTTTTACAAATTCATACACTCAGATAAAACAACCAGCCGGTAGAGATCCAGGCCTAAACTTTAATGGCAATTTGCCATTACAGGGATTTTCATTGTTTCAAAATTTAGGTGCATCTACAACAACTAGAACTACTTTCTAGTTAGTTTCATAAAGCTTGGGAGCTTGGGTGGTTATGTTCATAATTAAATTCTATCTCAAATTCTATGTATATCAAATAAATGAGAGTTTTAGAGTTCGTTGAGACTTACTCTTGGAGTAGGATGCAAACGTTAAAGAGTGAACTGAGAGCTCCATTCTGAAAAGGGTATTTCGTAGCTAAACAGAATTAACTGTTTCTTTTCCTAGTCTCATGTCTCTTATCTTCGCTGTCGGGTAAAATTTCAAGTTAGCCCTCAATCATCAATACAATTTCATAAGTGCCATTGAGTGTGCACCTATAGTTCACAGAAGATATCCAGCAACAACAGCAATTAATCATCCAGACCTCAACCTGCTGACTGTTCTTTTCCATGTTATGGCTAATTTAACTAATTCTCAAAGATTTTTGTTCATGAATTTCTTATGTTAATCACAGCTGTGTCATCTTTAAGGCATGATAAAACCCAAATTTTACCAACACTTGAAAGGATTTGAAACCCCATAGCCTAGAGAGTTTAGTATATATGTAGTTTGCCTTCTGTCTAACAATGGTTCTCGAATTTGGGTTCATAATGGCAGCAATAAAAAACTACAAAAGGTTTGTTTTTTGTTTTTTACTGCATATAATTTTTTATATTGCTATACCAATGGTTTCAAATCTTGATGAGCATTTATTTTGAAGGGTCACAAAATTCTGGATGGCTATTCAATGTTTATTGGCACGACGCTTAAAGATGCATAGACAAAACGTGAAACGAGTCTCTCCCAATTTGCACCGTGGGAAAATTACAGGACTGGTTGGAGCTATTACTCCACAATATTCAATGCATATCTAAATAAATGTCAACACCTCCAAAACATAAATGGTTTTAAATTTTGATATTAAACACCCTCTTCTTCTCACACTTATTTTGTTAGGAAACTTGCCAACCAGCCTCCATAGATAACCCAGTTTTACAGGGGACACAGTTGAGTTATTGCTACATTGGTTGGAGCCAATGAAGATTGTCATGAAATGAAGGGGACAGGTGGGATTATGATCTTCAGAACTTTAGCAGAACAACCCTTTTGCGTAGGTCAGCTTGGATTCACCTATCAACTACATTTGACAAGTTGCCTACATTTGGTAGAGCAAGAAAGATATTTGAAGTTGACTTCAGAAAGTTCTTGCTTTGGAGTTTTTCAGCTTTTCCTAAAAGGTCTGTTTAGACGACTTGAGAAAGCAACACAGTCAAGCTTTACGTCTACATCTCCTCTCTCAGCTTTGCAGCCCTTTGAGATTCAATGCTTGTCATGGTACGTATTTGAGCATTACCATCACACGTTTGGGTGAGGCTTTATTTGATGTTTCAATTCCATAGCAAAATTGATCAAATTGCTTTTTCTTGTAAATTCGAGCCAGGGATGGAGGGACAGGATTGATAAATGCCCTGACAAATATTAAACAACTGGTGTATAAATGGATCTAAATGGTGCTTAATAATGACATTTAACAACATGAAGATGCAATAATCAATATTAGAAGTTGGTAAGAAGCTTTAGCTTAGCTCTAAACTATCGACCTGTTTTTGAAATATTGATAATATAAGATACCGAATATAACACGTCAAAATTATAAAAAAGAACATCAAGTAAGTATTAAATGAAATAGAAAATTTTATTCTATTAATAGTTGTTTATCAGTAATTGTGTACAATTAACAGACCAAATCAACTGTGATCAAAGCTCTATTGTAGTCCCAAATCAAAATTAAACTCTTAATGAACATACATCCAATGAGCTATATCTTTGGTTTTTCTTATAATCTGTCAACACAATGTTGATTAGTACTGCAAACATTATTTTAAGGAGTTTTTCCCAAATATTTTACTATTCCAAGAAAGCGGTCGCCATGGAGATTCAAAAAATTTTTAGGTAAAGAAGTTGCCATGGATGTGGAGCTGCATTTGAAGCAAGGGATTTTGATTTGATTGCGTAATAAAAGAAGCTCACGGGCATTTCAATAGCTTCCACAGTGGGAAAAAGAACAGTACAAAGGAAAGGGCACCCACCTCACCCTTCGAAAACTAATGCTATAGCATTTTCGGCCTACTCACGAGCCTATTTAAGACCACCCCCTTTGGCACTTTCCTTTCGCCACCCTCTTTAAAAACCCTCACCCTCCCTAAAAACCCTTTCAAAAACCTCTATCCATTCACAAGGAAACCAACCATTACCAAAGGAAGAAGAAGAAGAAGAAACAGGTGGAAACCCTCCTCATAAAAATTATGTCTGCCACAGTATATTGCATTATTTCCATATATCTCCTCCTCTTGTTTTCATCTTCTCCACATGTTGCCATGGCCGGTCGGGAAATCCCATCCAGTGTTCCTAGCACGATGAGGCCTGCGTCCGTGGATTACGTGAAGATGAACCCGCAAGTGATGAACCATAAGCACAAGGCTTTCAATGAGAAGGAAGCTAAGGGTTGCATGCCCAAAGGATCTACGCATTCATCAGCTCCAAGCCGCTACGTTAACTATCAAACTCTTGGTTCTTTTTGTGGGTCTAAAACGCACCCCGACAAAAAACCTTGATGCATATGCATGCATGCTCTTTTTTTGGTTGGCATTAGACAGAAATATGTGAGGTGCATGATGTATGTATGATAATAAGAATTTCGACTATTTAATTGTTTTTTTCATTATTTTTTTTTTTTTTGGCTTCTTTTGGGGGCATAAGGATATATGTCCTCCACCTTCAATGTATGGTTTCACCATCATGTTTTGGATTGTCATATACTTTTGAATGAAGCTTATAAATTTTGATTGAAATGAATGTGTTTGCAGTTCTTGATTTATTATTATTTTTATAATTTTACATCACGTGTTTTATTAAAATAAGTAACTTTAAAATAAGAATAATCTTAACATAAAAAATTTATTAAAAGTGATTAAATTACGAAAAAAGTATGAAACAGATAACTTAATACAGACAAAACATTTTTGTTCATGAGGAGGAGGTAATTTTCTTCTTATTATTGACATTACCCTGGCCAGTCCATTAGGAATTGATGAACTTTTAAGGTATGCCAAAATTTAGTATGGTGCAGGGTTGGGGGGAATGGCCAATCGGAAAGAACCCCACAGGGATGGGGTCACGCGTCACACCACGCAGCAGGCACCAGGGATTCTCAAAAAGCATGTGAAACTAAGCAATGTCGTAGGGCCTACAACCCCATAGCCATTCAATGGGGAAAACATGGGCTAGAATGATGGGGCCAAACCTGACCCAGAATTTTTCCACACTAATCAAGTTTGGTAGCTATTTGCAACTCGATAAATGCTTTACCGACTAACTTAAAACGTACGTATCACATATTGGTGGTAGCCTAAGAGATTAAAAGAGGGAAGACTTTTTAAGTTTGAAGCAATTATCCATGGAAAAACATTAAAAAGTATAACTAGATTCAGGCTTAACGTGCCCAAATCCAAAATAAAAAAAGCAATAACCAGATATGAAAATTCAGTTGCTAAACCTACATAACCTAGCTATACAAATCATCCTCGTCTGCCCCAGCTGCGGAAGTTGAAAAAGGATCAGGAGCAGCCGTGGTTCCGGTCTCTGAAAATCTGAATTCAGATCCAAAACCCCTAGACTGCTGCAGAGTCTGGGCAAATGCCTGATATTTGCGAATATCGGCATCGCTGACGCTCCGACGAGCAAACTTCATGGACTCTTCAAAGTGTGCAGCGTTAATCTCTGCAACATCTTCTTCAACGTCCTCATCCATTGCTTCAGGATTCTCACTCCTCCTCCTTTCCCTCTCTATGTCCTGCAGATCATTCCAATTTAGGTTTACTGTTAAGTTATGGAGTTGTTTTAAAGAATTGAAGATGTCATTAAGTAGTAATTGGATTTTGAAAACTACAACAGGACTGCAATCAACCAGGAAACCCACAAAGCATGTAACCACATGAAAAATAAGCCAACAATAACATCGTAGATGAGATGATGAATATCAGGGAAAAGAGCCAGTTAGGAGCACCTCAATCATACATTTTAAAACGTGCAATATAAAATACAGGATTAACTTTCTAAACCATTAAATAATGTAGTTGATAGTACAAGCAGCAGAAGCGTACCTTTTCAATGTTCTCCCTGATGGCATACTTGCATGCTCGCTGGCAAATCTCAGTAATATCAGCACCACTAAAACCCTGGGTATACCTAGCCAGTGCCCTCAAATCAACATCTTTAGAGATGGGTGATTTTCTCAAACAGGCCTTGAAGATCTGATGACGGGATTCCTCATCCGGTAGAGGAATATAAATTAACTGATCAAGCCGGCCAGGCCTCAAAAGGGCTGGGTCAATAATGTCAGGTCTGTTGGTGGCCCCAATGATAAAAACAGTCTTTTTAGCTGACATGCCATCCATTTCAGTTAAAAGTTGGTTTAGAACCCTATCAGCTGCTCCACCTGCATCCCCAACACTGCTTCCTCTCTGCAACAATCACAACATGCCATCAAATGAGTAAAAATAACTATACAGTATTCACATCTTAATATATTACCAAAACAGATGCATATATTGATATTTAAAACATTGATGGAGCAAAAATAAAACCTGTGTAGCAATGGAATCAAGCTCATCAAAGAAAAGGACACAAGGTGCAGACTGCCGGGCTTTGTCAAATATTTCTCTAACATTGGCTTCACTCTCACCAAACCACATGGTGAGCAGCTCAGGGCCTTTGACGCTGATGAAGTTTGCTTGGCACTCATTTGCAATAGCCTTAGCAAGGAGAGTTTTGCCACATCCAGGAGGACCATAGAAAAGGACCCCTTTTGAAGGTGACATGCCAAATTTCTCGAACTTCTCTGGGTGCTCCACAGGATATTGAACAGTCTGCACAACCAAACAGAAACAAAAAGCTAGAAGTTTTAGCAACAAGCTTAAAACAAATTAAAAGCATTATGGCTATAAACTGGTCAAGTAATAACAATCACCTCTTGAAGTTCTCGCTTAACATTCTCAAGGCCTCCAATATCCTCCCAGCTAACATTAGGCACTTCAACCACCTGGATGACCAAGAAAAAAGCAAGCAATTTAAGACAATTGAGAAATATTCATTGATCTTTAGATAGAAATTGATCACATATGCACATCATGATGAAAGTTCAAAGGAAAGTAAATCACTTACTGTTTCACGCAGAGCAGATGGATTGCTAGTTCCAAGGGCAGTTTGGAAGTGCTCATTTGTAACTGCCATTGAATTAAGTATCTCTGCATCAATAGACTCATCCTCCAAGTCAATGACGTCCATCTTCTCTCTTATGCACTGAAGTGCAGCTTCAGTGCATAAAGCAGCAAGGTCAGCACCAACATAACCATGAGTGTCTTTTGAAATCCTTTCTAGATCAACCTGAAAAGAAAGAGAAAAGTTAACCAACAGTGAACATAAAAGAGAGCAAGACATGGAGACATTCAGACACAGAATGCAAGCTAATTTGAGGGCCAACATACAACCAAACTTGCAACCATCATTAAAGTTAGTGGCTTAAGTCGTTAAATCCATGGCCATGAATGTCATTAGCTAGATATTATAACTACCAAATAGAAGAATAAATAATGCAGATTTCAAACTCACATCATCAGAAAGCTTCATGTTCTTGGTATGGATGCGAAGGACTTCAAGGCGACCAACTTCATCCGGAACCCCAATGTCTATCTCCCTATCAAACCTCCCAAACCTTCTCAAAGCAGGATCAATAGTATTTGGACGATTAGTAGCCCCAATAACAATCACATGAGCCCTTGATTTCAGTCCATCCATGAGAGTCAAAAGCTGTGAAACAATCCTTCTCTCAACTTCACCATGGGTCTTCTCACGCTTAGGAGCAATTGAATCAATCTCATCAATAAATATGATAGATGGAGCATTCTTCTCGGCTTCTTCAAAAGCCTTCCTAAGATTGCTTTCACTCTCTCCAGCCAACTTGGACATAATCTCTGGTCCATTAATACAGAAGAAGAAAGCACCGGTTTCATTAGCAACAGCTCTGGCTATTAATGTCTTACCAGAACCCGGTGGTCCGTAAAGCAAAATTCCTTTGGGTGGTTTAACACCGATTGATTTGAAAAGTTGAGGATGCCTTAGTGGCAATTCCACCAACTCACGAATTTGAGCCATCTGCTTCCTAACACCACCTACATCATCATAACCAACTTCATCCAACCTATCCTCATCTTCCCTCCTCACAGGTTCCCCCTCGCAGAAAATTTCAGTATCTGGGGCAACTACACAATACTCCCCTGGGTCAGTCTCAATGACCTTGAACTCCACACTCCTCATCCCTCCTCTAACAAGGAATAGATCTCCTTTCCTCACAGGACGATAAGCCTCCAAGAAATAAGCTGCAGACAACAAACAAACATTAAAAAACACAATCCAACAACACCAAAACAAAAAAAAAATAACACAAAAAAGAAAGTCAAACCAACAAAAATAGATATTATCTACATGTTCAGAAAAAGCTAGCAAACAATTATTAACAATCAATTTAGAGGAGACAGATTAAAAAAACTTACGCTTCAAGTAAGCATCAAACAGATTCCCAGTAACACCTTCGATGGTATCATCAATGGGAAGAATGTGAACACGCTTCCCATACTTCACATCAGGGCACTGGTGCACAGACACAACATCTCCAAGTCGAACCCTCAGATTTGACCGAACAACTTTGTTCATCCTAATCTTCGCCGTCTCACATGTTTCATCAGCAAGAGCAATGCAGATTGTGTCCTTTCGCTTCTTTCCCTACACCAACCAAACCCTCAAATAAGAACAACAGCATCGAAAACTTAAACAGAGGGAACCCTAAAACTTCAAAATTTAGCTTTTCAACCAATTTTCATCTAATCTCCAGTAATCATAGAATCTAAATCTTATCGCATCAGAATTGAAGCTCTAAAGCTTCGAAACACAGTCTTTGAACCCCGAAAATAAATTAAAAAAAAAACAAAATATAACCAAACCCTAGCATAAATATCCAAAATTTAACCTAAATAATTTAAAAACAAATCAAATTGGTTTCCTTTTACCTTGATGAGAATAGTATCACCGCGAAAGAGCTGCAACTTCTCCATTGTGTCTGGGTGCATAGACACGACGGAATTATCATCGTTGACCGTTTCGTCAACGACCAATCGATTTGGTGATTTTTTTCTTTCCAAAATCGCAGTTGAAAAGTCTTTTTTCCCCGATTTCCTGAATCAAAATGAGCAAACTTTTAAAATTGAACCGAACAACATGAAAGATCAAAAAATCGTAAAAACAAAAAAGAACGGAGCATGTAAACAAAAACCGAAGAGGAGTGACTCACGAGTCGGAAGATTCAGCAGAGTGACTCATGATTGGTAAACCGAGATAGAGAGAAGAAAAGCAGAGAACAGAAGAGGAAAAAAAAATCAAACGGATTAATCAAAAGAAATTGTTGGTAAAAGGCTTCAATTGATATTTATAGTCTTTCATCTCTTTATTTATTTATCTTGCTCGACAAGAATACGTATTTCATTTTTAATTGGGGATTTCCAGTTTCAGTTTAAGTTAGAGTCTTTTTCTTTTTTTAATCAGATTTTTTTTTTATCAATGAGACAAGTAAAATCAAAAATAAATTTTATTATTTGATAAATTTTGTAATATAATTTTAAATACTTTAAAATATTTTTGGTAAATTTTAATATGGGAAAAAATATTTTGATTTATAACAAAAATAATTAAAAATTCTTTCAATTTTAATTCTGGGCTTTGGCAACATCCAAAAACAAGCAAAGGCCCACCCACTTAAACTAGTGTTTCCGGGCTCAAGGCACAATGGCCTAAAACTCTTCTAAAGTTGACGTCGAAAACAATCCTAATTTTAAAATATTCGTGTTTAAATTTAATTAAAATATTTAATATTTATATCTACTCGAATCTAATTAATAATATTTATTTAGTAAAAAACAATGTGAATACCAGTTACATAATTTGACCCGATTTGAATTCAATAATAAAAAAAAAAGAATTTCATTGTTTTTCAATATTATTAGTTAAAATTAAATTAATAAATTTAAAATAAAATTTATTGCTAGATAAATTATATATTTGAATGAGCAATTTATTAATTATAGATGGTACATGCATTAAATTATATAAATATTAAACTAAATAGTAAAAAACTCATTATTTATAATAAAGTTCGAATAACGAATATTAATTCAACACATATATCAATATTTACTCTATCTATTAAACAAAGCACTTAAAACATGACAAGTCACTGGTGAACAAACTTGAAAATATCATTAACCAGTAATTGAAAACACCTCTCTAATGAGATGAATGATATCTCAATATGTAACTTTTATTTAATTTATGTTTGCTTACTAATTTATTTAATTTATTAATTAATTTTAATATTAAAAATAATTAATAATAGTATCATATTTAATTGTAATGTAATTTTGAATTGTGAATATAATATATAAATTATATATATTTATGAGGATTGGTTAAGCCAATCTTTGCCAAACTATTGAAATAATGAAATATTAAAGATTATGATTTTTTAAATATTACTTCATCTTTTTCTTTTTCCCCTTAAATTATATACACAAATTTATATATTTGATTTAATGATGAACTTTTATAATGGTGTGCCATGTTAATATGTATATGATTATACAAATAATACAAAATCAATTATTTTACATAAACTTTGAGTAAGCAGCTATTTGGAAATGAAATGTAAAAAAAAAAAATCATACATTTATTATGGACAAAAAAACAGCATACTTTTCGGCTATTCAAACCATAAGTTTTTCATGACAAAAACTCAATTCTTACATGATTTTTGTTTATAAATCATGGATTTGAACTTTGAAAATGTAAGCTTATGAAATATGGGGACAAATCGTTATTGATTCAATTTTTTTTGTTTTATTTTTTAATGTGTAAATTAAAAACTACAAACACGAGGTATTGGAGCAAATTAATCTATCTATACAAATCATCTTCTTCAACTTCAGCAGCGGAAATTGAAAAGCAGTCTCTGAAAGCCCGAATTCAACTCTAAAACCTTAGATTGCTACGAGGCCTAAGCAAATGCCTGATGAGAATTGTGTGAAGAGTTGCAACTTCTCTGTGGTCAGGGCTGCATGCAAATGACAGAGTTGTCATCGTTGATTGCCTCATCAACTACTAACTGATTCGGCAACTTTTTCTTTTTCAAAATCATTGTCGAGAATCATTCTTTTTTGATTTTCTAAATCGAATTAAAATATTTAATATTCATATCTACTTGAATCCGCTTAACAAAATTTTTTAAAAATTTTAGTAAAATTCAAACTTATTTATTTAGTTATAAACGATGTGATAACTTGCTACATAAGTCGGCCCTATTCAAATTGAATAAAAAATTAATCATTTTTCTATTTTATTAGTCAAACTTATATTAATAAATTTAAAGAGAATTTATATTTAGACAAATTATATATTAGTATAAATAATTTATCAATTACAAGTAAATTTATAAGTAACTCATGTACTAAATTAAAATAAATATTAAAAATTTTACTATCTATAATCAAGTTCGAATAATAAATATCAATTAATTCTTTATCCAAAACTATTTATAAAATACAATAATCCTATTTAATTGAGCCGAATTATATCGGAAATCTTATTACATATCCAAAAGTGCAATACTTTAATAAATTAGAAGGTGGTTATGTTCTTGTGTAAGAGTAAAGACAAGATTAAAGTTTTTAGTTAAAGTAAAAAAAAATATGTGGTAAAAAATACCCTAAAACAGGCCAAGATTAGTTGTATCAAACAAGTTAATATCCTTCCTCTTTTGTTTTGCAATCATTGCATACGACATTTGCAAATGAGGAGGGACAGCAAAAAATGGCTATTTTTCTTATATCACAAGTCATATATAAAAAATATGATTAATATTTTAAAATATAAAATTAAAAAATGACCGAAATAATATTTTGTTTATGTTCAATTTTTAATCATAATTTGATTGATTTTGATTAATTTTAAAAAATTAATATTAATTAAATTTTTTAAAATTTTAAAATCAAATCGACCAAATATTTATCTCAATTTATTTAATTGAACCATGATAGGTCATTGGTGAACAAAGCCGAAGAGATCATTACCCAGGAGATCAATGATGTCACGATATTTAACTTTTATTTAATTTTATTTTTTATTAATTTATTAATTAATTTTATATTAAATATAATTAATAATAATATCAGATATAATTTTGAGCTGTGAATATAATATATAAATTATATAAATTTATGAAGATTGGTTAAGCGAGCCCTCGTAAATGACTAAACTATTGAAATAATGAAATATTAAAGATTATTATTTTTTAGATATTATTTCATCTCTTTTTTTTTTCCTTCAATTATACACACACTTATATATTTTATTGAATGATGAACTTTATAATGGTGTGCGATGTATTATATAAATAACACAAAATCAATTCTTTTACAACTATTCAAAAATGAAATGCAAAAAAAAGGAATCCATACATTTATTATTGACAAAAAGACAACATATTTTTCTGTTATTCAAACCATAAGATTTTCATGACAAAAAACTCAATTATTGCATGATTTTTGTTTATAAAGCATGGGTTTGACCTTTGAAAATGTAACTATGAAATATCGGAGCAAATCGTTATTGTAATATGATATTTTGAAAACTTTAGTGATTCAATTTCTTTTGTTTTATTTTTTAATGTATAAAATAAACATTGCAAGGATGAGGTATTGGAGCAAATTAATCTAATTATACAAATCATTTTCATTGGATATGGGAGCGGAAGTTGAAAACATATCATGGTTTCAATCTCGCAAAATTCAAATTCAGTTATAAAAACTTAGATTGTTGTAAAGTCTGAGCAAATGCCTAGCATCGGCGAGTATCAGCGTCACTAACACTCCTTCGAGCAAACTTCATGACTCATCAAAATGAGTCGTCGTCATCTTTGTGACTTCTTTCTTTTCGTTGCTGTGACTTTATTCTCAATATTCTCAATCTAATGACTCATGATTCTCTATTCTCCTTCTTTATGATTATTAGCCTTTGGCCTTTGGATTTTAGCCTTTCGTTTTGGAATTTCAATTCTTCAATCATTTTTATTATTAAGTTTGATATTAGATTCTTTATGGTTAAGATTCTTTGCTTTTTAAATTTTACCTTTTAAATTTGTACTTTTAGCTTTGCATTTTGAGTTTTTCCATTATACATGTAATCTTCATAAGTTCGTTTGTTAATTTATTTAATTTATTAATTATTTTTTCATATTGAATATAATTAATAATATCATATTTAATTGTGACATAATTTTCAGTTATAAATATAATATATAATTATCATTTTTGAAATATTACTTTAAATATGTAATTATATAAATAATACAAAAGCATAATATGTCATCGTAAAAATTATTTTATAATAAAATGCATACATTTATTATTGATTGAAAGACACCGAACTTAATCATATACTTCCCATGACCAAAAAATACAAATGATTTCATAACCAAAAAGCTCAAATTATTGTTTAATTTTATTTTAAGCAAATAATTCATTTATTACATCTCGAATCATTACAATATTTTATAAATATATATATATATATATTTTGTAAAGATTTCTTCTTTTTTTTTTTTGCATAAACCAAAGAAAAGTCTATTGTGCTATTTATTAATACAAAATATTGCAAGTATATAACAAAAATAATTAAATTCTTCAATTTTATCTATGGGCTATGGCCCACTAAACTTCAATTTTGTGCCATCCAAAAACACTCAAAAAGCCCAATTAAACCAGTGGTTTGGGCTAGAAAACAATGGCCTACAACTCTTCTAAAACGTGTCCAGAATAAACTACGTTGATTTTGAAATATTTGTATTTAATTAAAATATTTAATATTTATATCTACTCGAGGGTGATTAACAATATTTTTTAAACACTTAGATTAAAATCCGAACTTGTTTATTTAGTTAGAAACGATGTGGACACTCACTACGTAACTCGACTCTATTCAAATTAAGTAAAAACAATTCATCATTTTTCTATTTTATTAGTCAAAATTAAATTAATAAATTTATATTTAGACAAAATTATATATTAAAATAAATGATTTATCAATTATAAGTGAATTTATAAGTAACATATGCATTACTTTTTTTGTAAAAAAGTATTACATGTACTAAATCAAAATAAATATTAAAAAATTATTATTTATAATCGAATTCAAATAACATATATCAATTAATATTTTATTTAAAATCATTTATAAAATATAATAATCCTACCCAAATGAGTCGAAATATACTAAAAATTTAATTATGTATTTTCATCCCTACCCAATTATGTTGGAAGGAAAAAAAAAAAGTAAAAAAGTGCAATTCTTTAAGAAATTAGTCTAAGAGTAAAAGACAAGATTAAATTGTTTTGGTCAAAATTAACAAATAAAGTATGCGGTAAAAATAACCCTGAACAGGTCAAGATTAGTTGTATCAAACAAGTTAACAGATATCCTTCATCATTATAGTCTTTTGTTTTGCAATCATTGCAAATTACATTTCTCAGTCAAATCATGAGGGGCCAGCCCACATCACTTTGTTATTCCTATTTCTTATATATCACAAGTCAATAAATATTTTATATATATTAAAAATATTATTAATATTTTAAAAATTAAAATTAAAATTTTAAAAATTAACCGAATCCATCGAAATAAATACAATCCTTTTATCTTTGAATTTTTATTATAATTTGATTGATTTTGATTATTTATAAAAGAATTTGATTAATTTGATTTTTTTTAATTTTAAAATCGAATTAATTGATGGTTATCTATATTTATTATAATTTTAAATATTATGAAAAATATAGATAATAAATATTTTTTTGAATTTGTAATAAGTAATTATAATCACTTGCTGGAACCTATCAATTTTCCACATGGGAAAAAGCTGCCCAATGAATAATGCATTTATTTATGCTTGAACTACAAGTAATTCAATTCTTTTTATTTTTTTTAAAGTAAAAGTAATTCAATTTTTTAATTAAAAGCAACTTTCATTATTGTAAATAATGTACTATGGCATGGAGCTGATATCATGGTATACTCTCCAATTTAAATTTGGAGCTTCTAGATATGGATTTATACAATTGTTTTACATATTTAATAAACATTGGCTTAAATAAATAATTAAAATTACATTAATACTTAAAATCATTATATTTATTTTTAAATATTGTTTTTTTAGTTTTTTTTCATTATTAAATCAATAGTTTGGTAGGAAAATTGAAGATTTAGAGAAGAACATAATTTATTCTATGAATTTTTTAAGAAAATGAATTAAGTTGTGGCAGGTAAAGATCGCCCTTTTTTTTTTTCCAGCAACTATTTATTACATCACCTACACCCTTATTACATTTTTCATCTTTGATAATTTTTTTAAAAATTTAAAAATTTGGTTAATTTATAAAACTTGAAAAAACCATACATCCACGTGCTAAAACATTAATCGAAAATTCATTTGCGAATAAAAGCAAAATTACTATTATATTATTGACAAAATAACTCAAAAAATGATTATATCGTTAATTTCACCTTATAAAATTATTAAAATATCTACAATTTAAAGGATAATTTATTTGTTTCGATTCAAAGATTTTGATAACTTTATTATAAAAATAACTATGTAACTTTTTTTACAAACAAAACACTGAGAGTCAATTAGGGAAAAAACACACACATACACACGCGTTTAAAAAAAAAGTAACTATATAAAATTATAAATAAATGTTAGTACTAACCTTTAGTCAAATCCTAAATTAAGTTCAAAATCATATCTCTTTGTTTGGACATTTCTCTAACAAGTCTTTGGATGATTATTGGGTAAGGACAAAGGTCTCAAATGTTCACATGTGTGACCCACACGTTTTCAAATATTTTTTTTCCCTATCATATCAACCCTTACTAGTCAAGAAAAACACTAATGAATCATTGACACACAACCCATTGGCCTTCCAAAAAAGCAAACCCCAAATTTCCAAAATGATTGATGAAGTATGGAAGACAACAAAATAGAAATATGGCAACATCTCGTGGACATAAGTTTCTTCCCAAGGGATTACAGATTTTTCTACAAGGCAAGCCTTTTAGTATATATAATTAGAATGACATGTCATTATTATCATGACATGTAAGCATATAATGACAATGTCATGCATGTGGCATATAATGACAAACCACATTTTAATTAAGAATAATTAGTCAATCATTCGTCATTAAAGTTTATTTAATTCAAAATAAATGTATAAAATTTTGATTTAATTTTTTAATAATTTAGGGATTTTTTTATAATATTATTTAATTATTTTCCTTAGTTGCTAAATCAAGCATAGGTTATTTTGTTAATGTGACATAACAATAACTCATAGTGGTTTTGAAATTAAAATTTTTGATTTTGTTGTTATTAGAGATGCATTGTATTTAAAAATTAATGGGTTTTAATTAATTGCTATCTTCTTTTAAGAGGATTAAGGTTCAGGTTGGTTCAATAATTTTAATATTAAAATCTTCAATAATAAAAATGTGGGTTTTTTAGCCTATTTTGATAAATTTCTTTTAACATTTTAGTAATAATTTTTTTTTTTGTTTATAATACTAGCTTTATTGGTTGTGTTATGGAACATATTTGACCCACATTGATCAAAATAGAACAATAATAATATATAATAAATAAATAAGAAAGAGAAGGGACAATAAATCATGCTAAAAGTAATGAAGAGGAAGCGCTTTTGCGATGGTGTGTTGGCAAACTAACATCATTACATTCTTCCTCAGAATAAATTAAAGTGACCCCTTGAAAAAGAGCAAGACCCAAAGACAAAAATTAAAAAAAATAAAAAAATAAAAAGGGTTTAGTGTAGACGCAGGGATGCCAAGCAACGAAGCAAAGCAAAGATGGTACTATCAACCAACAAAAGACACAGACCCGGTAAAAGCGGGTCAAATAATCCAACAACATTTGCCCAGTTTTAGATTCTTTGTATTGGTGAGGAGTGTGTTAAAACCCAAGGCCTTTCTTTCCTTCACTCACTTCACTACACTCTTTGTTTTCACATTCAACTCTCTCTCTCTCTCTCTCTTTGAAGTTTCTTTCTTAACTCAGATCCAGGTTTGTCTCTTCCTCACACTTCTGTTTAGCTTTTAATTCTTCTCCTTATTTTTTAGTTTAGTTTGTTTGACATGGGATCTTAGCTTGTTTTGTCTGCTGTTGGGCACTTGAGTTACTAAGACAAGACAAAAGAAGTTGAAGGTTTGAGGCTGTTGCTTGCTGGCTATTTATGTAACTCAGCTCAGCTTCCTTCAGCTGAAAAATCAGTTCTTTTTACAAGAAATGATCGTTTCTGTTCAAAGTTTTCATTTTTGTAAACCAGTCAGAGTATGCGTTTCTTTTATTTACTAGAAAGTTCAGTTTTTTCATGTTGAAGTTTTCATTTTTTGAGTATTATCCTGATTTATTTTGTTTTGGTAATGAAATGGAGCATTGGGTAGTTTGAGTTGTGTATTAAGTAAACAGATAATATGTGGTCAGGAGGGAAGGTCAAATGGATTGGTTTTTTGCTTTGATATGCTGGAAAATAGATTAAATTTCTGTGGATTGGTGGATTATTGGTAATTTTGAGCTATTGGATTTTTTGTCTTTGAACTCGATCGTGTTAGATTTCATTTATTATCTCCATGAAGTTGAGGTTCTCCAGCATTTGTTTGAAAGCATAGACAATCTTTTGTTTATGAATTCCATAATAATAATAATAATAATAAATACAGGATGAGTTTATTATTCTGAGGAAATTAAATTCAAATGCCTAATAGTTAGAATTCAAACACTTTAATTTCCTACAGTACCTTAGTACGAATTTCAGAATCATTTGTTAATTCTATTAAATTTCATTTAACAGGTGATATGATGTTTTATTAAGGGGTCGTGAGAGCATTGAAATAGTGGATGGTACAATCATCTGCAATTATAAATTAGTCTGATCCCTTAATTATTTAAGGGGGGTACTAGGAAGTTTCCCAATTCATTTCAAGTGCTGTTTTCTACTATTGGAACTTTTAGAGATCACGAGTGATAAATGGAAGAAATACAGTCTCAATCTGAGCATTATAGGTCTTCATCCTCTTCAGCCAGTAGTCCAGCAAGTAGGGTTCCCTCGAGTAACTTTTTCTATTTGCGGAAGCCTGGTTCTCTCAGACAACCTATCTCATTTGAGGATTCACCTGAGTGGGAGGACACAGATGTTGATGTCAGGGTGGAGGAAGGAGGTGACTCCATCAATGCTGCAACCACACCAGTCTCCCCATCGCTGTCAAAGCTCAATAGTGGGTCATTGCCATCACCACAGCTGCCAGAGGGTGCAGCTGTTGCAAGAAAAATTGCAGGTGCATCAGTCGTGTGGAAAGACTTGACTGTAACTATAAAGGGGAAAAGGAAATATTCTGATAAGGTTGTGAAGAGTTCAAATGGCTGTGCATTACCTGGCACAATGACAGTGATCATGGGTCCTGCAAAATCTGGGAAGTCCACACTTCTGAAGGCTATTGCAGGTCTTTTAACATGCCACCCATGTTGGCTACTTATTGAATAATGAGTCTTTTATGTTTGTTCCCTGTTTAATTGTAGATGTTTAAGACTAAAATCCTCTTTCCTCTTGAATTTAGGAAGGTTACATCCTTCGGCCAAAATGTATGGTGAAGTATTCATAAATGGAGCAAAAACCCACATGCCTTATGGATCATATGTGAGTTTCAGTTACATTTTCACACAGGATGAAACTTTTAGATGTTACTTTTGATTTTTCCTATGGTTCTTATGCTGATAGGGTTATTCTCTGCTGGTAAAGTGACTACTTATTTATTTATTTTTGTGTGTGAGCAAATTGATGTACATTCTGTTTTTGCATTTTCTCCCATGACTTTTTGGATTTGGCATCTTGCAATTATAATATATCCAACTGACCTTATAGAAGTTGAGATATACTTGATATTGTCAACAAGAGTCTCGATCTAGTTTTGTATCCTAGATTATAGGAAAATCTCTGATGAGCAATCATCTTATCTAATGCTTAGACCCTTGTTTCCTTTGTTTCTCTCATTATGTGAATCCTCCTAAGTGATTAGTCCTTTAGTACTGTGCCCACCTAGGTTTCCAATTTAGCAAGCATCATGGTTGGATTCTATGAGCTCCCTTATTTTAAACTGATATTGTTTCTTATACCTTTCCTAACTCCATATTATTTATGTCCAAACCATGCTAATTTTTCTTATTATCAAAATGCTAGTTTGAATCTTTTCCTTTTCAAAATAAATTAAATTTTAGTTAAACAGAAATTGCAAGGAAGCAAAGGAATCAGAACTTCAAGGTTGGTTTTTTGACTTTGAAACATCCAATGTGCAGGGTTTTGTTGACAGGGAAACTACTTTAATCGGTTCACTCACAGTGCGAGAATATCTATACTACTCAGCTTTGCTCCAACTTCCTGGTTTTTTCTGTCAGAAAAAGAGTGTGGTAGAGGAAGCCATCCATGCCATGTCCTTGGGTGACTATGCAAACAAACTGATTGGTGGTCACTGCTATATGAAAGGCCTTCCTAGTGGTGAAAGAAGGCGTGTTAGCATTGCTCGGGAACTTGTGATGAGGCCACGTATCTTGTTTATAGACGAGCCTCTTTATCATCTGGACAGGTAGGTTGTTTATTTGTTTTCCTTAATTTTATTCATAAAAGTTTTCTTATTCACTGTGTCTTGCATGCTCGACATTCCTGAGTGCTGACTGTATGATGGGTGTGCCATCTACTTTCCAGAGAATCAAGATGATTTATGATGCTATAGGTAAAGTTTAATATTTTATTTTATTCAGTGTCTCTGCCCTTTTGATGATGGTAACATTGAAGAAACTTGCGAGCACAGGATGCACTCTTATTTTCACCATTTACCAGAGCAGTACAGAAGTGTTTGGTCTCTTTGATCGTATCTGTCTGCTTTCAAATGGAAACACCCTGTTTTTTGGGGAAACATTAGCTTGCTTGCAGGTAAGTGATAACATGAATACAATTCTTTTGCTACTCTTGTCTTTGTTTTAATTTTATTTGTAGTGACTTCATCATTTAAGCGTCATTTGATATGGAAGGAAAGAAGTTCCATTTAAAGATTTTGTGGTATGCTTACTTGGTTCCTGTAATGGAGAGCGAGGAAAAGAAAATTGAATTTATGTATAAAGATCCAAATTTCTTTTCTTTTCTTTTACCTTATGAGTACTTGGTTTGCCTTCTGGTTATTCTAATTTCTCCCTTTTCTTATGAAGCACTTCTCAAATGCTGGATTCCCTTGTCCAATTATGCAAAGTCCTTCTGATCACTTTCTACGTGCCATAAATACCGATTTTGACAGGATTATTGCGATGTGCAAAAATTGGCAGGTATTTAATCATTCTCATTCTGTATATTTTAGTTCAAAGCCTCAGTTGGTACTTAGAGAGAACCCAATGTCAAAAATAAAAGAGAAGGCAAAGAGTCTATAAAACATTTGAGTTGGATCTTACAAGCTACCGGATCATTTTGAATTGATGGTAAATTAAGAGGATTAAAGATGCTTATATAGTGCTTTAGGTTATTTTGTTCTATAACAATAGTATATTTGGTGTTAAACCCCGCAAACTACAACTTGTCCAGCATTTTTGGCTGTGCCTTTTCTGTCTCTTAAATCACAAGAAATAGTCATTACCTAGTTATGATCCTACCAGAATGGAGGTCTTGTCAATCTAAACTGTTTCTATGTTTTAGCATTTTACCTTTGAGCAATGGCTTCTACTCTTTAATGCTTGCTTCAATTTGAATAATTTAATTTATATGAACTGGGAAATTGTGACAGGATGACAATGGGGACTTTTCATCTGTGAATATGGATACTGCTGTTGCAATTCGTACTCTTGAGGCAACATATAAATCATCGGCTGATGCTGCTGCAGTTGAAACTATAATACTGAGACTCACAGAGAAGGCACGATATGTAATTTTATTTGTGTTGAACCATTTCTAATTTCTGGGCCTCTACCCCTAGGGTTATTGGAAGCTTAAATCACATGTATGATCGTGTATGACTGGTTCTTATACTGTTTGATTATACATTGCAAGGAATAGTATAATATATGTCACCTGTAAACATTAAGGGTTAGAATGAGCAATGGTAATTGGATGATAGGGTTTACCTGGCTGTAATCTGTTTACCGTATTAAGCATTTTTCTTGCATGACTTCCTCAAGACTTATGGTGGCAATAAGTCAGCCTTTGTAATTTTTGTTCACTTATGTTGCATTCTACAGGAAGGCCCACTTCTAAAAAGCAAGGGAAAGGCTAGCGATGCTACACGAATTGCAGTATTAACTTGGAGATCATTATTGATTATGTCAAGGGAATGGAAATACTACTGGCTTCGTCTTATTCTTTATATGCTTCTTACACTGTGTGTTGGTACGGTATTTTCAGGCTTGGGACATTCTTTGTCCTCTGTTGTGGTGAGTAAAACCATTTGTGCATGAGTTCAGATATATGTCTTTGCTCTTTTGTTTTTGGTGAACTTGACTTAATATGACCTCAACTGATTTGATAAGTATTTGGTACCAATATGATGCATATATCTGTAGTTGTTGTGGTTGTATCTTGTTTATTCTCTGTACAATATTATTGTTATGGAACATGTTTTGCTTACTGCTTCTATAGCGGTTTGTCATAGTCAGCATATGGTAATTTCATGATTTTATGGTAAGTCACCAATGTTCTTTAGCTGCAACGGCTCACTTCTACTAGCTTTCTTTTGTGAATGTGAAATTTTCTCAAGTAACTAAATTACAAACTGTACCCCTATAGTACTAAACAATTTTTCTTGTATTTGCTTCATCCAATTGATAGTGATAGTCCTAGGATGCATTTCATGGGGATGTTTGCAGCAAATTTACAGTAGGACCTTGTTGTGATAAGCAAATAGAAAATGTAGTTTGATTAACACATATGCAATAGTTCATCATAGATTCCTGCTTCTTCCAGCCTGGTATAAGGGCTTGTTCTATCCTGCTTTTTGAAGTTTGACTTAATTTTTCAATTTTTATTTCTGAAGAATAACTGATACACTCATGAAGCGTAGGTGTGTTTCTAACTTTTTATCTTTTCTCATTACAGACAAGAGTTGCAGCAATTTTTGTATTTGTATCATTTACTTCACTTTTAAGCATCGCTGGAGTACCCGCACTAATGAAAGAAATCAAGGTGATTATACTTGTTTTCTGGATTTTGCTTGATCAAATTTTGGGGTTTCCCCCCCCCCCCCCTTTGCAAAGTTTTATGATTGGTCCCTGTCTATCTTTCATGCTCAAAACTGCTTTTCTATTTTGCAGATATATGCCAGTGAGGAGTCAAACCAGCATTCAGGAGCTTTTGTCTTTTTGTTTGGGCAACTTCTCTCCAGCATTCCATTCCTGTTCCTCATCTCCATATCATCAAGTCTTGTTTTCTATTTCTTGATAGGATTGCGAGATGAATTCAGCTTGCTGATGTACTTTGTGCTGAATTTCTTCATGTGCCTTTTAGTAAACGAAGGATTGATGCTGGCTGTTGCTTCTTTGTGGCAAAATGTTTTCTGGAGTGTCTTAACCCTTGTAACCATACATGTTAGTTCACTATCTACAAAACATCTTCTTGCTTCACCTGAAGCTAGTTGTTCTTAATTTCTCTTGCTTTTTAAAATTACTTTCATTTCCAATCTTTACTTTTTACCTAGACTTTTGCTAATCTTATGATTAAAATGCATGATGTTTCAGGTGGTAATGATGCTTGCTGCAGGCTACTTCAGAATCAGAAATGAGTTGCCTGGACCTGTGTGGACATATCCATTATCTTACATTGCTTTCCACACTTATTCCATTCAGGTGTGTGCATCTTATAACATTAGTTTCCTTATATCAAACTGGATTGATCAGCATCTTGTTGTTTTCTCTATATCAAATTGTCGTTGCTCATATTGACTTTCTGTATGTATTGGAGAAACCATTTGTGGCAATTTTACCTTCGCTGAATGGATCTTTAATTTTGTGACCTGTGTTTTTTTCCATAGGGGCTTTTGGAGAATGAGTACCTAGGGACCAATTTTGCCGTTGGACAGGTGAGGACGATATCAGGGTTTCAGGCACTCCATAGTGCTTATGATATCTCACCTAGCAGTAACTCCAAGTGGGAGAATTTACTGGTATTGTTCCTCATGGCAGTTGGATATAGAATTCTTGTTTTCTTTTTGCTACATGTTCGTGTAAGGAAAAATGTATCCCTGCATAGACTTTGCCAGTGTAATCGCAATTCAACAACCTGAGATGAATGCAAAGTGGTACTATCTTGTCAGCCATTCAAATTGTATAATATCTTTCCTTCTAGCTTTGCTTGTGCAATCGAAAGTTGTCGTTCATGAATTCGCCTTTGAATGTGATCCATGAAAGGAATGCCATACTTTTGATGCATCAGTCATTGGGAAAGATCTAATCTGAGCCTAATGCTAGATTCTCACACAAAAACCCAAAGTTTCTTAGTGCACATCTTGCTGTCTTAGAATCTCTGAGCAGGTCTGTTGAATTTCTATTTTTCCAAAGAAAGCAGCAGGAGCTCCTAAGTTTGTTTCAACCTTCAAATCTAATGTTATTTCATGGATGATGCTAAGTAACACTCACACATTACATTAGAAATTACAGCAGTCCTGGTTTCATGGTTTGAAACTGTGGAACATCAGCAACATGTTTGTATTTGAACAATGAGCACTGCAAAATCTATTGGGAGGAGATGGGTTTGATTTGAACCTTGGCCTTGAGTTCCTTGATGAACTGGTCCATGTTTTTCTCTGATGATCCATTGGGTGTCAGTGCATTTTCTAATGTTTCTTTCACCTCCTTGGCCTTACTCCTATATTGATCCCCTGATTTTCCACTCATCAAACGGTTGATATTGTCGGAAACTTCCTCCCTGGTGATGGGATTTTTATTGCTCAAATTAATCCCAGCCTTCCAGTCATGAACTACTAATTTCCTGTTAGTGAATTGATCAGTTAGCAAAGGATAACTCAACAAGGGAACTCCACACCATGCACTCTCCAGTATTGAATTCCATCCACAATGAGTCAAGAACCCTCCTACCGCTGGGTGGGCCAGCACTGCAATTTGACAACACCAAGGTATGATCATCGCACGGTCACCAACCTCCTCCTTGAATCCAACGGGCAGCGGATCAGCATCATCAGAGCTCACAATGTCAGGGCGAAGCACCCAAAGAAAGTTTACTTTGCTAAGCAGAAGACCATTAGCTATCACTGTCAGGTCAGTTTTTCTAACATGGGCATAGCTACCAAAAGACACGTACAGAACCGAGCCATGAGGCTGTTTATCGAGCCATTGGGTGCAATCAGACTCGGACCAAAGGCTTGTAGCCACAATGCTCTTGGTGAACCCAGATGGGAAAATGGGTCCAATGGCATAAAACGGGACTGTGGCACGTAGAGCTGATATGGTCACAGGTTCAAGTTCTTGGACTGTGTTACATAGAACAAAATCTGCATTCTTAGCATCTTCAAATGCATTGAAAATTATTTGGTGGCACACTGTAGTTACATCAGTTTCTTGAAGGTAGGACATCAAATCCCTCGGTTCAATTGCTTGAACTCCCGGTATGTAATCTATGGAGTCTTCACGACAATCTGGTAAAAAAAAATCAATAAAAAATCATCTTTGTTTATTTTATAAATAAAATAAGAAGATGTGCATAAAATAAGCAAAACAACGTTTTTATAAATTCAAAATGCAAAAGCATGTGGAGACGTTTCAAGCACAGAAGTGTCCAAGGACATTCCAAACTAGATACACAGATCATGTATTACACTTACCTTGAAGACCAAAATGACCATTCATCCTAAGAAGATCCAGGTGATAGTACAATGTAAACACCAAAGCTGGTTCTGTCCAATAAGAGATATAAAGCAACCCAAACTTCTTGGCAATCTTTGAAGGCCACACGAAGAAAGTATCAGCAATCAGGCAATGAACCCTGTCCCCTGATTTTACTATTTGGCTCACCACCTCCTCTACGTGGGCGGAGAACACATGCAGCAAAGCTGCCATGAACTGGTCATGGTTCAATGACCGATCGAACCCAAGGGGTAGCCCGTCAGACACGGTGGTGTAACGTATGTCCAGCCCTGATTCACGTACCGAAGCGAAGATGTCAGGCCCTTTCCCAGGCTCGGCCTCGGAGGTCTGGTGGTGGATGGAGTGGGTGTTGATGAAGGTGATGGTGAAACCTTTCGATGCTAGCTTGATGGCTAGGTGCACGGATGGGATTACATGGCCTTGAAGAGGGTAAGGTATGAAGATTGCATGAGGCTTTTGGGCTGTGTCTGCCATTGTTGGGAGCAAGAGAGAGAGAGAGAGGGGTGGAGTTTTTTGAATGTTTTTCTCATCATTCATGGCTAACCCCAAACTTAGTCCATGACTGACCGACTTTGCCTCATCTGCGGATATGCATGGATGGATGGTAATTGTCTTCGTATTTTCTTTTGTCAATGGTAATTGGCAGAGAGACAATGATAAGCATTTTATGCTGTGATGAAAGGTTCAATATCTTACCAGCAAAAATGGCAAGCGGTTCCTGTGTCTTTCCTTCCTCAAATCGTGGAGATTTAACAGCAGATAGCCCATGCAAATTTGGATTAAGCATAAGAGGAACTTTGCATTTGGTTAATGGCTCCAAAGTCATGACCTACTGTATTCACAGGAAAAATCGTCGGGTTTCAAGATCGTGACATAACACGAACATATTATTAATTTAAAAACTATGTTCAGAATAATATGTCATTTCTTCATATAACACGGTCATTTTAAACATAACACAACCATTTTATATGATTAAGACATCATTTATAGCATCATATCCTATACTTAATAGTTAACTACATCCCTACAAGCTAGTTTGCTCAAAGATTCCAGCTTTGTATTGATATTCTATCACAGACAATATTAAATTGATTTGATCATTAGTGATATTAGATTATTAAGTTACGATGATGAAATTTACTTTTTTAGATGATATTTAAATCACTTTGCAATGTAGTGATTTTATTAGTGATCTAAAATCACTATTATGAAAAATCTTCAAATTACTATCAAAGATGGATATTTAATCATCATGAATCAATTATTTAGATTAAATTTTAAATAATAGTATAATATTTTGAAAATCACTCTCCTTTGATACTAAATTTTTTTTAACGACATTTATATCATCTCGTGATATAGTGATTTAATTATTTTTGATAATTTAAAATCAGTATAACAAAAGATCTTCAAATCACTACCAAACATGAAGATTTAATCACAGTGAATAATTCATTGAGATTAAACACCAACCCTTTGTTGATTTTTTTTTAGATGTCTCAAAATATTTTTTTAATATTTAATACTCTTACTTTTTTATATTATAAATTTATTTTTCATATTAAAAGTATTAAAAATTTATATTATACATTTTAAAAATTCAAATATAAAATACATTAAAATAAAAATATTTATCTTAATTTTTTTGTTAAGATAATAATAATAATAATAATAATAATAATAATAATAAGTAAGAAAATGTGTCAAAATGGACTAAAATAAAAACCATGGATTACTTATAAGAAAAAAAAAAGGGAATATTCTAAAAACGCGGGACCCATGGTGCAGGCGCCGAGTCCAACGAACTTCCGCGTCGACCCAAATCCCATAGGCAAATGCCACTGGATTTCCAAATTCTGATAAGTCAGAGATAATCCTTCCCGCGTAATATCCTCTGCCGATCACCATGGCGTTCTCGCCGTTGAAGGTGATGAACGGAGAAAGAGCCGTGGTTCTCCTCTTCGTCTTCCGTGTTCTCTTCTCTCTACCCCTCTCTCTCCTCCCCCACGCCCTCTCCCTCTCTCTCCTCTCCCTCTTCTCTCTCTTCGTCGAGATCCGCGCCGACGATTCCGTCTCCCTCTTCAAAACCAGGTAAGTAAAGAAAATGAAAAATTGAAAAAAAAGGGACAAAATTTCATAAACGTGGGAGAGTTAGGGTTTTAGAGAATCTCAATTCGTTAAATTCTGTTACTTTTTAATGTGAAATTTTGAAGTTTTTCGTTTGTTTTAATAGGCCAGGTGCTTCATCGGGAATAATGTTGGGAGCAGTTACGTTGCCGACTGTAATGCTCTCGAAATTGATTCAGCTTTCAAGAGCTTTCTCTTTGCAACAAATTGAGCTTGGAGGTACTCATTTATATATTCAAAAATGAATTGAACAAAGAATTGTAGAGTTTATAAGAGAATTATGGATTTATGTTTGATGTTTGTGTGTTTCGAATTCTGTTGGTAGAGCTTGAACATATGACAATGCAATTTTGGGCCACATCGGCTTGTTGCTGTGGTGTGCTTATATTCCTCTCCATAGTTATGTGGTGCGCGGCCAACAATAAGAACCCCCATTTCTCCTGTAGTGTTTGGGATGCTAAGTTTAGCTTAAGCTGTGTCATCTTATATTCGGTGATTTGCTGTATATCGCTTGCTACAATATCTCATACTGGTAAGTCAGTTGTTCTGTTATTATTGTGTTGTTGTTTGTGGTTTCTTGCATTTAGTAAGCTTGAATATGAAAAATTAGCATTAGCTTCTTTTAACAGCATAATCAATAGTTTCATTTGTCTGCATACAGGCTTTAACACAGCTTTAAAGTTATTGTGGTTGCTATGTCATGGATTTGCAGCAGTGAAATTAATTCAACATCTTCTCAACACGTTTCCCTGTTGTGCTTCAGTTGGTTTGTTTTGTGCTACTGTTCCTACCTCAACTTTTGTCACCCAAATATTTCTTACTGAGCAGTGAAAAGATTTTTTATTTCCCTCATTTTTGCAGGGGAAGCACTTTTGGTGACTTCAGGTCTTGTACTCTACTTTGGTGACATGTTGGCATGTACCATTTCAAAGGTTAGTGTTGCTTTTTCACGCCAGATACAGGCTGTTATGACAGAAAAATCCAGCAGAATTAGCATTTTAATGTTAATGTCATTTTTTTAACAGGTCTGTAGACTCTTGATCTCACCAGAGTTGGTGTCCATACGATATGGAATTAAAAGAAGTGAGATAGGTATCGTTATTCAGGTATGAATCTTCAAGTGATGAAATTCTTTGTAAATGGTCTAGCTGGATAGTGAAAGTTGTTCTCTTCTATGCAGGGTGTGCTGCTTGGCCTTCTTATTTTTTCAGCAGTCTTTAAATTTGTAATCCGCTTATGGGAATACTTCTGGGGAGCTGACAACTCTGAATCAAGACAAAACAAAGAGATTGGGAGATCTCTTATATTCTTTACTTCCCTTGGATTCACCATGATTGCGGTTGCCCCATCTTGGATGATGATCGTCCTAGATTTTGATGTGCATCCTGTATTATGGTATATCTTTGCTTAAAGACATTTTCAATTTGACTTCTATTTATAATGATGTTTATCAGCATCTCTTTGCTTTGACTTTTATATACATTTGGTTTTGTAATCTAACCTGTTGTGGAGGTAAGTAGGTGTTTATCAAGAGGTTTTAGTGACTGTAAAAGATTCAACTCTTTGGTGATGGATATAGATATTATTGGTGTAATGGATGGCTTGCCTTCTCTAGTATTTGATAATCCTATGTTACTTCTCTGGTGTTGCTATTAGAATACTTATAGCTTAGGGTTGCAAGCTATTTTTGCTACAGTCCTTTTGTTGGGCATTCTGGAGATAAAAGTTGTGCAGCAGAGGAAAAAATGATTTATGTTTTCACGTGACTTCAAAGGCATTGTTTGTTACAGAAAATGATGGTTTTCTTCCTATGCTAGCATTATGTGGTTTTTCTCATGCTGTCCTCTGTTTTCCTCCTATTTTTTCAAGTGTCTTACCTTTACATCATACATTTGTAACAGGATATTCCAGTTTGTTTTTTCAGAACCATACAAAAGACTGTCACTATGTATCTACTGGTTGGGTTTGATATATGCATCTGTCTTGAGGTTCTACAAGATTTCTAAGAATAGTAAGATTGAGAGGATTCTTCTTCGAAAATACTACCATCTACTGGCTGTTTCAATGTTTCTGCCCGCTCTTATATACCAGGTGATTTCTTGAGTATCATGTATCAATTATTTAGCAACCTTTTTTGCTCTTTCATTCTAGTAATGGTTTGCTTAGATATTATATTGATTTTGTAATTATTTTTGCAGCCAAAATTTCTTGATCTAGCATTTGGTGCAGCTTTGGCAGTTTTCTTGGTATTAGAGATTATTCGAGTAAGTTCATCAAACTTGCACATTTTGTAGATGTAGACAGTATATCAAGTAAGTGTGTCGTGTAAAGTTGCTCTACTTTCAGTCCAAATGTTCACCAGTTAAGGTTTTGAAGGGTGGTATATTTACAAGTATCACAAATTAACAATTCATATCCTAGTGTTTACGACTTACAAGCAAGGTCTATGTTTTGTAATGTGATGGTTGATGTTGCATAACTCTCCCTTTGTCACCAGGTTTGGAGAATTTGGCCTTTAGGGCAACTTGTACATCAATTTATGAGTGCCTTTACAGATCATCGTGACTCAGATCTTCTTATTGTCAGGTATGGCATGTTATGATTACTGGAAACTAAAATGCATATGCTCGTTGCAAGCAATTTTATATAAGGTCCCTTTTGATTCATGTAGCCACTTTTCTCTCTTATTGGGATGTGCACTTCCTATCTGGATGTCCTCTGGGTTCAATGATCGACCTCTTACCCCGTTTGCTGGAGTTTTAAGCCTTGGCATCGGAGATACAATGGTAAGTGTGCTTATTGATGCCACTGGGGCCTTCAATTTATTGCCATTTCAAATTTCTCACTTTTGTATTACTTGAGAATTTCTAGATATTTTGAAAATGATGTGCTCGGATATATCACTAGCACTTTGTTCTTAAACTAAACTTCAAGTCCCACACTTTCCCTCTCCCCCACCTGAAAATTTTGCTGGCAGGCTTTTTACTTCTCACTTTAATAAAAAAAAAAAAAAGTAGCATCACATTCAAAATTGTTATTGCTTGTTGATATTGTACCACATGTCATAATAGTTATGATTTTGTCACTTGTTGCTCTTTAGCTTTTCTTTGATATTCACTTTGGCTCTTGAACTAAAATTTTATGTAATCTTCCACTTGAATTTGCTCAAGATCAAATGATGAACAGTGTTAACATTCCATATGAATGTGCCAAAGTTGTTAAAACTAGACATGTATTCTACTCCAAACCAATCCCAAAAGAGAGAGAAAGGGAAAGTCTTAGCCATCTTTATTAAGGGTTACAAAGGCCACCATAACTCTACAGCCACTAGCGCCACACTTATAAACTAACCACAGAGAGTCCAACTTATTATGGCTATATAACAAAACAATTGGCTAATTCATGAACAATAATGTGAAACAATGTGGATAATCAACAACTAATGGAGGTATAAAATATGAAGAGGTCTACAAATTAATCAAATTGGCTGCCTGCCAATTGCTCCTTCTGAGTTGATCATTAAATTGTAATTGTTTTGCTTTTATGCTTAGGCATCAATGGTTGGCCACAAGTATGGTGTCCTTAGGTGGAGCAAAACTGGCAGTAAGATTTTTCTTTCTTTCTCTCTTCTTCCTATTTTACATATTTTTAATGGTTAAGCCTTTTTAGGGGCTCTATGATGTTCTTGCTAACTCTAGCAAATTTTTTATGCTACAGAGAAAACCATCGAAGGAACTGCAGCTGGTATAACATCTGTCCTTGCTGCTTGCTCTGTTCTGCTTCCACTTTTGGCTTCTAAAGGATACATTCTAACTCAGGTCTCTCTCTGTCTCTCTCTCTCTCTCACACACACACACACACAGGGATACATACACGCCCATGTTGACACATTCTTCATATGCACATTTTTGGTAACTTAGCCACGAATGAATTTTTTCAGTGAAGCATCCAACCTGGCTTTTTGTTTCTGTTTTATTAAACAAACTCATGCTAAAGTTCTTTGAATTGTTGCAATAAATGTAGACTTGACTCCTGCATGAGTCAATTCAGCTTGGGACCTACATGGTGCCGTGGACCTAATTGATTTTTTGGGTCATTGATCTTTTTTTCCAATTTCCACAGCATTGGTTCCCTCTTCTCATAGCCGTGACTACAAGTGGTTTGTTGGAGGCCTACACAGCGCAACTTGATAATGCTTTTATACCACTGGTCTTCTACAGCCTTCTC
Source organism: Theobroma cacao (assembly GCF_000208745.1). Taxonomy (NCBI): domain Eukaryota; kingdom Viridiplantae; phylum Streptophyta; class Magnoliopsida; order Malvales; family Malvaceae; genus Theobroma; species Theobroma cacao. The sequence goes on from NC_030858.1 coordinate 37,802,657, forward strand.
TGTTTGTAAATGCTAATCTCAACCTTGCAAAAAGACAAGTATACACTGATAGTTACAAAGAAATTCTTTCCCATGTGATTCCCTTCAGCATCTCCTTTTTTTTGGTAGATATCCTAACCAACTTTTATAGAATCCAAAAGTGCCTGTTGTACACCATACGATTTGTAGTTTCAGAATAATCTAGAACTAGTTTTAGGATCAGCCTACTTTTTATACTGTATTCGGTGTTCTGAGCCATCAGAAAGGCACGAGCCTCCAAATAGGATGATTGATTCATAGAGAGTTAGGATGGTTTTGTGTAGTTTATCAACATCATACGTTAATCATTCGAAAATTTTTTCCAACATTAATACTAGTATTCATCTTTGGTTAATCATGTTGGTATCTGCAATCATTTGAAAATTCAAGAAAAACAGTGATGGTGTGATTTCATGCTTAACAATCTTTGAAGTTCTGTTGTACTTATTTCATTTATTGTACGACTTTGACTGTACCTCGTGTTTTGTCTCCTATCTTATAAAACTTAAACTGCCCATTTCTGTGGATAAATGATTGATTATATTTATCCAAGAAGCAGGATTAACCAACAACAGGAAAAGGTTTGCCATTTTCTGATTGAGTGCCTGCTTCACTTAAATTATTGGATCAGAAATGATTGATATCGTCCATGTTCTTCGAAAGGGTGAAGGGAGGGGGCCGGGGTCTTCGTTGCCTTCAGGCTTGTCCTGCCAGCATGTCCTTATGTCTTTGCCTCTGCATTCGGAGATAAGTCTTTAAAGATTATCTTCAAGGTAATCAAAGATATTGACCGTCCATGTGACAGGCTAGACTTGTACATTAAATGCAGAAGAAACCAATTATGCTACTGTTAGACGAAGAAATCCGAAGATAAAGTCTTTAAAGATTATCTTAAAGGTAATTAAGACATTGACCTGTCGCATTGTCACGGTTTCAAAGGGAAATTAAGAATCTTATATTAGTTATGTATTAGAGTATAATTGAAATTTTAAGTATTCATATTATTTTTAATTGACAAGATGTTTTTTGTAGGATAAAATTGAGAGATTCAATGGGTTAAAGCGGATAATGCTTTGCAAGTTATTATAGACCGTGACACATGTGATAGGCGGCCAAACTTGTACATTAAACTATTTGTTAAAAGAAGAAACATATGCCAAATAGTATCCTGAAAAAAAAAATTCAAGAACTCCAGAAATTTTAATTTCTCCCCCACATGATTATTTGAGAAATAATACAAAAGAACCCCGTAAATTCTCACGCGTTGTTGGCATGTCTGTCCGAGAAAGAGAAGAATCTATTTCAAATCTAAGATCTTTTCCAAATTAAATATTGCTGACACATATGAACTTAATTATTACTTTTAACACAATATAAAATTCTAAATTCCAATGAAAAAATCTAATTGAAAAGTAGTTTCGGCCCTTTCTTTTTTGTGTATTGTTTTATCCCATATATGTGTGTAATTAATGAAGAAAGTGTGGTCAACATACCAAGCAGGAGCCCCCTTCTTCCCCTTTTTCTCCGTTCACAAGAATGGAAGGGTGAAAACAGTTACACTAGAAAATGAACTCTCAACAAACTTAAAACTAGCCTTCGGCGCAGACAGGCGGACTGTCTTTGACGCTTAAAGAAGGTGTTGGCTCGACGTGGGCCATTTGCAATAATACTGTTGTCTCCTCAGGAAATGGGGTTTCCATGTTCAACTCTAAAAATATCTGGTGAGTGATGACAGACAGCTAGATCCGATCTCTCTTTCCCCCCATGGACCCTGCCTAATGGTTCTATCATTACCTTTTTAGCTTATCTACACAACCATCTCCTAAAGGAAGGACATAGCTACATGTGTCTTTTTGTTTTCACTTGGTAGAACAAAGTATTGGGTTAATTAACTTCTTTCCTTCAAATGGTTGAAAGCATTATTAGGATATGTATCCAATGATCCTTCCAAAAGCACTACATACTACCACTTCTGTTGCTGTACAATGGAAATGGACAGGACAGCGGAAATTGCGGAGGAGAGTCTCCCATCGTTCCCAATAATTGAAATAAGTCTCTTACGAAGTTTGAGATAACACTGTACTACATGGGCATCGATATGTTTTTTACTTAATCTTGGGTTTTCGAGTTTTGCAATAAGGTTAAAATGAGTTAATAAATTGATTTACACGTGCGGAATAGTATGATAAGAGTTTCGAAGATTAGATCGGAATCAAATTAAAGACGGTATTGACAAAAGCGCCCATTATTGACATGACTAGGCAGAAGATGTAATGAGCAAGGCCGTCAAGGGAAAAGGACGTTTCATGGTGATTGCAAAGGGTCGACCCGAATCACCCACATGTTCTGTTCTCCAAAACTGGCTATCAACCCTGTCCGTCCAAGCCATGTCCTTTTTCCTTTCTGAACTAGCTCATAAGTACCTAAACTGTACAATGTGTACATATTATGCAGAAACCAAAGTTTCTAACAAGCTACGGAAGAAAAGAAATGGCTAAGCTCAAGACTGTTGCAATGAAGCTAAGAAAGACGGAAAGAAATCGGATTCGGACACTGATGATCAATCAGCCAATGTGCCTGACGATGTTAAGGAAGGGCATTTCGCTGTGATTGCCATGGACAAAGGTGACCAGAAAAGATTTGTTGATACTTAGAATCATCCGAACAACGCCATATTTTTGAGGCTCTTGGAACAAGCTGCAGAAGAGTATGATTTTGTTCATGAAGGTGCAGTGACAGTCCCATGTCAACCAAGGGAGCTTGAGCGGCTATTGACTTGACGAAGGGTGAGTGGCATTTAATGGTGTAATTAAGTTTCATGATTCATGGTCTAATTATCATCATTTCCAAGTTTTCTAACGTGGACAATCTTCATCTCGATTGTATAATTCTCCTTCAATCTCTGTGGAAATTATGGCATGCCAATCAGGTTCAATACCCTCCACGGACCTGGGTCCTGGGACCTCTTTGTGATGGTTCAGGGGTAATTAGTGATCTTTACTGTTAAAAATCGAGTTTAATTAAACAGGGAAGTATAATTCGCACTTGTCCAAACTCGATGGATTTTCAAATGAGGCATTAATTGGGCATTTTAAAGCCAATATCGACTTAGATCTAATTAGAATAATCGTTTTTCTTATATAATAAGATCTTTAATTATATTATATATTTCTAATGTTTTGCTTGTAATGTAATTGGGCTACAACTAAAGAAACAGGTAAGTCGGGCTTTCTGCAGCTGGCTAGAGTTTTGAAACCTAATACAAACCCAAACCCAGTTTCTATTTTTCTCTTTAGGCAAGAAAACCCCAAGCATCGATTTTCCTCAACCGAATTAAGTTCTATCTTATACATTGATTCTAATTTTAGCATAGTGTCATCGCAAATCAATTTGATTTCTACGAGCAAGCAAAACTGAATAAAAATCCTCTACCCTCATTTGATAATCTTTTTATAATTTTACGTCACGTATTGAATTTTATATTATTAACAAAAAGTTTTAACTTTTAAATCTTAAACGTTAATAGCAGAAACAAATAATTTAACGACAACGATCCTGATCCTGTGCATTTATTATTTTGTGAACAGGCTGATGAAATTCCTCATCTTCATTAAAATCCCTATAGCAAAAGATCACGGGGTAAAACGGTAGTAGGTAGTGAGGTACAATCTTGAACTCATATCATACAGCACATGTGATAATGCCATGGGAGGTAGCTGCCAGAAATATCCATTCCAACAGTAAATGTTGTCGAGCCTCTTAATTTGCTCACTAATGTTTGTTAGCATATTTCTTTCTTTAGCATAGTACTTCACTCCTTTGGAACAAGTATGAAGGCTAGCTATCAGTTTCACTGCTCTACTTTTCATTTTTCATACCAAATCCTTCCTCTCTTTTATATTTTCTTTACACGCCTTTTTGCCTTCCTACCAAAAACATAGTGTAAAAAGGCCCAGAATCTGAAAAGTTAATGGGAACCATTCTTGCAAAATCCAATTTTAGCTATCTATTGAGTGTACTATCGATTCCTGTGGGCCAACTTTAATGGTGATAGATGTTGCTATGGAGTCTTGACTAGAATGCTAGCAGACAAGTCATAGCCCATAAATATCTAAAAACAGCAGGATGTACAGTGGTAATGATCCTAATGGAGTCGACCTGTCATGTTATATATGTATATGTCGATGAACTTTTGCAGTTTTCCCTTCCATCTCATCTTTATGTGGGATCACAAAACACTTTAAATCTAATCTGACGAAGCAATGGAGGTACGGTTAAACACTTTCATGTGCAAAATCTGTCATGGACCCTCCCCTCCAATTACCAGCTAGCTGAGGGGGAGCCCAGTGATTCCCAATTACATCAAATTTTAATACAGTGGAAAGCAACATATTCTTCCCAAGATGATTGAAATGTATTTTGAATCTGATATATATATATTTCTTTTACATTGCCTTGAGTCTTGTTCCATCATCTACATGCTTGAATAATTTTAATATGCAGAGACAACCTTTTTGTGGTAAAGTGGTGGGCTAGCCTAGCTCGTAAGCTATGTTGAACGAGAAGAATGTTGGGTTGAATGTTTTGGAAAGGTTATAGAAGTATGTAATGTTTCATTCTGTAGTCTATGATAAGTCTTTTCACTATAATTATCTATGGGATATGGCCATATGGGAACCGATTTTCAAGACTCAAGACAACATTACATGCAGTTGCAAGGCCTGTATTCGATTGCCACTGGAAAGAATCAGAGAATTTCGGTTTTGTGCATATCTACCAGGAAACAAATGCTTTTACAGTCTAATTACTTGTCAAATTTAGACTGAACAGAATCAAAATATCTTTTGCATGGTGATAGGAAGTGATGAATTTGGATGAGTTTGTATATTTCTTTTATTTGACCTGTTAAATCTTTGCTTTTTTCTAGTATTATTCTCAAATCTGGTAGTCTTTATCATGGTCTCGATTATGTATCACTTCCAGATACCTACTAAAATTCGTATGATTAATTGAGAAAAAGAAATCCAATCAACAAAAATACCATCCTATCTCAAGCTTATCTCGTGCATGTGATTAAAGGGAGGGCAGGGCCAGGAAAGGTATGCATAGATTTTCCTGCAGGTTTGAGTTGTACTGCAATATTCCTCTTCCGACAAATGGGTAATGAGTGTCCTGATTAGGACTTAGAACACATGTTATGATACTAATTTCAGAAAGACTCTCACAGTTGATTCAGTTATTAGCTATAATATTGGATAAAGGGTATTTCTTTCAGTAGTAAGTTCTTAATTTTCGAATTTATACCAGGGAGTTAAGCAAAGCTGAGTAATCATATGATCATGGTTTCAACAGGAGGTGCACATCATTGGGTTTCCTTTACATTTTCTGCAAGTGGAACCTACCAGGAACAAGGTCACAATGATACTACGTTAACTTTGGTGAAAGAATCCAAGTTTAATTCATGGCATGTTGTCTGTCATCTTCGGAAGCTGTGTATCATCTGATTAGTCTGCAACTTACAGCCAGTAATCACGAAGCCTGTCAAAGTAACGAGTTAAAGCACATGCTTTAAACAATCGAACTTTGATTCATCGTCCTTCCTCCATTCCCATTAATGGAAATGACTCTCATCTATTTTTGATCAATTGGGTAATTGATCTTTTATCAGAATTGGTTCCTGATCTCATCAAGTTTTTTGACTGTGGAGACATTGGCCTCATTGCTAGTCCTCGTTTTCTTCTGAAATGAAGTGGTTTTAAGTTCAAATCTTCACTCCCCAATTTATTACAAGACAAAAATACACCACTTTTGTTCTTTCAAAATGTCATTGATTAGGCTCTTACAGATCTTATATTCAGTTCCCTTTGCCCTATGAGGCGAAAGAATTGCTCGAGAGCTTGCCTGTAAGAAGGTACTACTACTTTCCTAACGAATGAATGCGTAAGATTAATAAACACAAGAAGCAGGATTTTGTTTTCCATTTCATTTAGTTGCCCCAAACATGAATTGCAAAATATAGATAAGAAAACAATTCATGCGGTCTACAAGGAAGACCAAGTAACAACAGGTGATGGACAAATTCATCAAGTTATACATAACCAGCTAGGGGTCTCTCCTTTCCTTGTTTCAATAGCTTTGTATCATGGCTTCACAGGAATTCCAGCTGACATTAGCATTCGAGTCCCCTTCTTGCCATTGCTCAGCTAGTATCCGCTCAAGTTCACTTGGACGGCAAGGGATCGCCAGGGCTCCCTCGCGGTCGAATCCGTACTCCTCCGCTGCTTGCTCCAAGAGCATTAAGAACCTCGGATGTGTCAAGTAACTCAAGGGAACTACGAATCTCCTCGGTTCCTCACCACACTCCGCAACCACAGCAAAGTGTCCTTCCTTTACGTCTTCAGGCACATGGGCTGAGTTCCATTTCCTTCCTAATGAAAGACTCTTGTGCAGCTTCTCTGCAACAATTTTGAACTTCACAATCCCATTCTTCTTCTTGCTGCTGCTCCTAAGCTTAGCCATGACAATGTTGTGGGATCTTCTAGCATCCTAACTCCATCTATTTATAGACGGGCATAGACTTCACACGGTCTTTCCAGGCCACCAGGGTGAGAGATAAAGATTGGATGGTTGCTAATAGCATTCCACTGACAGAGCTAGAGGAAAAACTAAAAATTGACAAGGACATGTTTGCTCGTCCAACTTGGGAGTAAATTGGAAGACCACTCATGTGAGTGAGAGACTTCCTAGCTTCAAGAGCCGGTCCTTTTCACTTAGACATGTTTGTTTACCTTCAGAATTATTGAGACACCGTCACCCTGATTTACCTTAGCTTGTTTCCCCATTTAACTTCTTTTTGCTACCTAAATTTCTTTGATCATCACCAGTTCCAGTATACAATTCCTGCCCTCAACAAAGCTTTATGCAAACATTTCTATGAGAAATGATTCAGTTGGAATTTTGAACAAGCTTTAAGGTACTACAGTAACTACACTAGAGTCTTACCCCCACCTGATGCAATTTCCTTTATATGTGGATATCGAGCTAAGATCAGTTTGAAGCCTTAAGATTTGGATCCCTTTTCTTTTATCAGATCAAATCTGATTGTTTCCCTTGTATAGTTTAGCAGCCCCAACCTCAAATGGAAATTGCAGCTTTTCAAAGCAATTCCATGTTAGTTTTAAGGGTCTTTTCAGTTTTGTCTCCAATAAAAGTAACAAACAAATCCCAAGAGCATTTCATTCATTCTCTTGCCGAAAGACCATGATCAGTCGTCATCCATAGAACATTTTTGATGTCGACTAAACATCTTATCTTTCCAGCACCAACCTATATAATAATTTCAATGACAAAAAGGTATTCTTATGTTCCTAGAGTCCAGTAGCTGATTAGACCCTCCAAATTTCATTCTATGCAATATAAAACATTGAGATATGTATTACTTATCCTTCTAGTCAAAATATGTCTATAAAATTTTTATTTTGGGGTCTGTGGATTAAATATTTAAAAGTTATTATTTCTTGAATATGTAATAAGAAGTCAAGATTACGAGATAAATAATACATCTTTAATAAAATTATCAGTTTATGAATAAATGCTGGCAATAATTTTTTTTATATATACTTTTAGAGAAGTTAATGTTTGTACGGATTCTTTATCTAAATTTGTTGAGATTTGAGTTTTTTTTTTTTATTTGCAGAATAATTTTTTTTTTTATAAAAAAAAAAGACAATATATACCCCAAGATACCAGTGATATCACAGATGTCCGCACTGAAATCTTGATTGCTTTCTCACGTTTTACTCAATGCATTTGTGAAGTTATGGAACCTGACCTACATCACCTGTAATCCATTAATGAAAGCAAACGGCCATGGCTGCCATTATCAGGAAATAACATATATTTGTTCACAAACTGACAAAGAAGAATACGGTGGATGTACAATTAACATGTTCAAGGAAAATGGATCAAATTTTGTTCCATGGTTTCGATCACAAAAAATTTGTTTTCCCTCCGTAACTAAAACATGGTTCAAAAAGTTCGAGCCATGCATCTATGGGGAAACTCCAGTTAAACCTTAAAATGGCGAAAAGCAAGATTCAATACTAGTTTATTCATTTGTGAAGAGGGTGTGACTGAATATTTTCACAAGCTAGGCTTAAGGCTCAAATGCTTAATTAAGGAATTTACGAAACTTGTTTATAATTAAGAAAGTATTTACATGTCTTTCTATCATAAACTTTTTTTTATTTTTGAAAAGAACAAACTAAATATCCATTGACAATTATTAACTATTAAAAAAAAAAGATTTTTACTTATAATAAAATGGCTACATACATAATTCAAGATATAATTTATTTGTCATACTCACTTTGTTTCTTTTTTCTTAAATTAAATCATGTAAAGTTTGAATTGAAAGAATTATAACGTGAGCATCAAGGTTGAGGTACGGAGGTTTAAAAGTCCAAATGTTTAATTAAGGAATCCATACGATTCATTTATAATTGAAGAAGCTGACTTCAATAATAAACTCCACATGTTTCTGTAAAAGACAGACTAAATATCCCTTGACAATTGTGAAGAGAAGGATTTCCTGGTTATAATAGGATAGATCTGTGCATGATTCAAGGTACAGCTTATTCTTCACATTCACTTTGTTACTCCCTTCTCTTAAGAGAGTAGGGAAGCGAGAGGGAACAAAAATGGAGATGGAAGGAAGGTATTTTACTTTCCGAAAACAGAATCCGACATGCCTCTAACGTCAAGGGAGACTAGCTAAGTCTATGAATGCACGTATAGATGTCCTATTGTTCCAATAATGCAAACTCTTTCCCATTTCCTCATGAAAAGAAGATTTTAAAGCTTTAGATATGAAAGAATTAATGTTTATACTTGTTGGACTAAGTTTGTGGTAGCAGTTTTCCATGGACCCCAAACCCAAAAACTAATGTTAAAAAAACAGATAAAAAACCAATATATTCGAATTCAGGATAACTCAAGTACAACATAGGATTTGAATATATGATGCAACAACTCACTGGCGCGAAGCCTCACATCTTAGAGTTAAAGAAATATCGCTAAGTAAGGCCTCGGTGAACAAACCAAGGTTTAAAAGCAATGACAACAAATACCACCTACTAACCCCAACAGAGGATATGGAAACCCGATAGCTTCAAACAATAACAAAGCTCTCGTTACCCTCTGTTCTATAGATACTTATCATCTTAATCCACCACAGGAGGAGACTCATCCTGGGTTTGGTAACCATAAGTTGGAAGTTATAATAATTAATGCTTGCTTCAATCAGACAAACCAGCTTTACTCTTGAGATGCTCCTTGAAGTCCATAATGTCACCCTCCCACCGTGTTACGGTTTGATTTTCACACACCCATATCTCCTCCGCTACCTGGTTTATAAGCCTGAAATCATGGCTGACAAGTACCAAGCCACCATCCCACTCATTCAATGCCTCAGCCAGTGAATCTATTGTCTCAATATCCAAGTGGTTAGTGGGCTCATCCAGCAGCAGTAAGTGGGGTTGTCTAAATGCTAACCAGGCAAAGATGACCCGACTCCTTTGTCCATCAGACAGATTCCTCATCGGCATCACTTGTGCTTTCCCTGACAATCCAAACTTCCCAATTGCAGCTCTCATCCTCTCTTCCTCATTTCCAGGGTACTCTTTTATCATATACTGGAGGGCAGACATTTCCAAGTCAAGTTTCTCAGCCAAGTGCTGATGGAATTGTGCAATTCGCAGATGATTATGCCGTCGGACCATACCATCAATAGGACCTAAGTCCCCTGTCATCAGCTTCAGCAGTGTACTCTTCCCTGCACCATTAGGTCCCACTAGTGCTATCCTAGAGTCTAAGTCTACTCCAAAGTCCAGGTCCTTGTAAATGAGATTATCAGGTGTATATCCAAATGTAACTTCCACAAACTGCAGTACTGGTGGAGGAAGTTTTCCAACATCAACAAATCGGAAGACCAGAACCTTGTCTCTCACTACCTTCTCTGTGAGTCCACCCCGCTCCATCTTTGCCAATGTCTTTTCTTTACTCTGAGCCTGTCGGGCTAGTTTGGCTGACCCATGACCGAAGCGAGCAATGTACTCCTTCATTGAAGCAATCTGTTCCTGCTCCCACTTGTACTGTTTCATCTGGTTCTCTTCCAATTCAGCACGGGTTTGAACATACTGATCATAGTTGCCAGTGTACAGCTTAAGTTTTTTGTTCTGCATGTGGATAATATTTGTACAGACTCCATTCAGGAAATCCTGGGAATGTGATACCACAACGAGGATACGATCAAATTTCTTCAAATTTTCTTCCAACCAGACACAAGCTTCTAAATCTGTTTCAAATTAAGACAATGTATTACATCAGAGTCGAGAAGCATAGTGAAAAAGTTCTCAATGTCAAACAGCTGTCAGATGTGAAATAGAAAAAAACCATATAAAGTGGTATCTTCCTAGACTGATGATAAACAAAAGTAACCAATAAAGACCTACCTAAATGATTGGTAGGCTCATCAAGCAACAGAATTGTGGGATTCATGAATAGAGCCCGTGCTAAAGCAATCCTCATTCTCCAGCCACCAGAGAAATCTCGGGTTTTCTTTGCTTGCATCTTCTTGTTGAAACCAAGACCAAATAAAATTTCAGCAGCACGTTTCTCAGCAGTTGATGCATCCATGGCTTCCAATCGCTCATAGATACGTTCAAGTTGCTCTCCACCACCATCATCCTAAAAGAAAATTTAATTTAAATAGAAAAAAGAAAAAGGTCAGAATGTACGTTTCCGAAGAAAAAGCCTCTATAGCATAATTACTTGGTTAGCTGAACAAACCTGTCCGGCCAAGGTTTCTGCTTCTTTCTCCAATTTCAACCTCTCCTCATCACAACTTATGACAGCCTCCAATGCAGACATGTCAGAAGCTTCAATCTCCCTGGTCAGATGATAGATATCCATGTGCTCTGGAATTGGAAGTTCACGCAATCCTATTGCAGTAAGCAGTGTGGATTTTCCACAACCATTTAATCCAAGCAACCCATACCGTCTGTAAAGAGAATATGAAAAAAGACAATGGTTTCATCAGATAACAAGTCCTGTAGAAAATTACTACAAATATCCCCAAGTGATATAGGTAAGGCCAACAAACCTGCCATAATTAAGCTCCAATATTGAATCAACAATAAGATCATGTCCGTGGAAAGTAACCGATAAGGACTCTATCTGCAACAAAGAGAAAAAACCAATTCACCATCAATATAAATTCTTACTTGCTGACTCATCCTCAAGACACACATAAAGCTTCTTTTACCTCCAACAATAGAATCTTTCAAAGATACCAAAATGATAAACTAACTTGTCTATATTTCATACAAGGAAAATCCCAGACTAATTAACCCCTCCAATATAGTTGGTGCGATGCATAAGTGGCATACCTAGCACACGTTCCACCGCATTACGCTAGCAAGATAAGCAAACAAAACAGCTTTCCAAAGACAGAAATTCAACAACAAAAAACAGAATATTAAAAATATTCCTTTTTTTTTTCTATCATACAATTTAGCATAAAAAACAGAGTTAAAGGCATCAACTTGCAAACAGAAATATTCAAAAACGAATCAAAACCTAACATTTCCAACAATAATCACTCAAAAATGAAAATAAAATTACGTTTAAGCTCACAAAGCAAGAACCTTTTCGACTTACACGAATATCTCTCGAAAGAGGATGCGAGCAGAGAACGCCGGTACAAGTCCGATCGGATATCTGGAGCGCACTAACTCCATCGGAAACCTTATCCACTCCGGTATCGGACGCCGCCGCAGCAGCCGCCGCCTTGGAAGATGCAGCAGCTGCAGCTGCCTTCCCTCCTCTCTTCGCAGCGGCAGCTGCCTTCTTCTGCGCTGCCTTCTTCTTGCTCGCGTCCGACACCATCTTCAATCCTAACCACCAAAGCAGATCCACAAAAAACGAAAATTATCAAAAAATAAAATAAAAGCTAAATCTAAAAAAATTAAATATCTGGATTTAGAGTTACCTGAGGGAAGATCGCAGAAGGTGAAGGTGGATCTAGGGTTTAGAGGTACAGAGTTTAGGTGCTACAGTGTGCCGCTGGTGCGAAACAATTGGGTGAACTCCGAAAAATAGGGTTCTGAGACGAAGGGCTTTGGGAAAGGGGGAGGTTCTAAGTATTTATAAGGAAGAGGGAAGGAGAAGGTGACACGTGTACGGTGATATCGCCACCCAGTTCGTTTTTAAACGGACCTGAATCTTCCCCCTTCCAGGCTTCCGTATCCGAATCAGATTGTAATTGTCTGGTCTTTAATTAAGCATAAAAGTCGGTTCTGAACGAACGATGTCGTTTAATGTTATAAATTCCAGCACGTTTCTTTTTCTTGGCTTTTGGATCGGGCATTTTGGCCCGGCCCGTTTCTCTGTTTCTCTTGTACTCTGTCTCTGCAGAAGACTTAAAACACAAGCTTTCTTGCATTTGCTGTCTCTCAGTGGCATAGATTTACCTCTGTGGATTCTTGTCTGGGTGGTGCTTCCCTTTTTTGGTAAGTTAAATTCCTTTATTTTTTTTTTTCAGTTTGGGTTTGAAGTTAAATTCAATTTGAGGTGCTGTTCTTGTCTCTATTGGCTGAATTTGTTGAATGTAAAATGTTTGATCATTTGCCTCAGTGAACTGAAAATTGGACTTTGTGTTTCTTGTAACTTGTTTAAATTTCAATGTATGAGAACTTTTGAATCTTTAGTGATTGTGGGTTGCTGCTGAAGGGACTGTCAAGTTGGTGCTTTTCTTTTTCCTGGTAAAATTTTGAACTTGAATTTCTGCTGAAGTTAAGCTTTTTTTTTGCTTTTTTGAAGATAAAGATAGTAATGGAAAATCAATAGATTAATTTTAGTTGGAAAATTAGATGCTTTTTAGTTTCTTCTCTTTGTTTTTGTTTATAGTTCTCTGTCTTGTGTGAATTTTATAGACTTCCCAATGGATGTAGGTGTAGAAGATTTCAAAACCATAGTGGCATTGCATGAAAGAATTGAGCAACTACTACTTAGCACATAAGCTAAAAAAAAATTAAGCCAAACAGACACTTAGTCTGCGTAGAGAGCTTAATTGAATTGGCTATATGTATTTCTTTTATTCTGTCATTTTGAGTCTTACGGTGAAGGCAAACTATTGGAGATAAAGATGGTAGTTCAATAGTCTATAATAAAGCTTTTCCGTCTGTTGTCTTCCTCTATATTGACTTGAGAATTTAGACCGAGGTACTTGTGTTGGATGACATGACAAGGAATATGCAGTGCAACACATCCTTGAGAATTCGGGTTCAGCTCCTCTGCACCAACTGAGTTCAAACACCTTTGCTTATCATTTTTTCATATAAAAAACACCCATTTGATGAGTGAAATGGGGGAGAGAAGAATAAAAGAAGAGAGACAAAGACGGGAGGGGGATAGATTTGGTAGGAAAAGAAAAGAATTGCATAAGGTCAGACCCCTATTTGATTTTGTGTCTGAGGAAGGAGTGATTAGTAGGAGGCAAGCTCATTTATCTGAGCTCTGAAGGAGTGGAGACTAAGCGAGCAATGCAAGGAGTGGAGAAGAAATGATCTGCAAGAAAGTTTGGGTGACCTTAGAAAAGGGGGAAAAGGTAGCGCTTGATTACCTTTTAGTGTTGGGTCAATGAGTGTTTCTGAAATGACTGGGCTTATGTCTTGGGCTCTGAATACATATGGGCCACTAAATTTCTAGCTTTGGAAATCAAAGCCCAAAAATCAATAGCAAAGTGATAAAATAGCACCGTAAATGTTTCATTTAGACATCTAGACCAACAGTAACGGCATTTTGTCTTCATGCTTAAGCATAGACATGGTAGTACAAAAAGATAATTGAAAACCTAGAATTACACAAGTTAAACACCCAAGTCTAAGGCTAGTTAACATACATTATCATCATGTAAGTAGCATATCTTAGACTGAAGGTACTCATTCTGGGAATTTTAAAGCTTTTTGGAAACCTGAATGACTTTGAGGATGGCAGTTTGAGGAATTCATTCTACTTGTGTGTCAACAAGTAGAGTCTTCCAAATCTTTAGGTCTCTATTACTATGAAGCTCCGTTGACATGATTGTTTCACCAAATTCTTAGTGTGGTCTTAAAGCCCTAAAGCTCACGATTTTTCTGTTTCTCCCGTGCATTATCTTACCAGTTCAGGCTAATGGAACAAATTCATACGAAAGTTTGATTATCTGTATCTACTACAACTGTAGTTTATCACTGTCCTTGGTTTGTTCTAATAGTTCTTAATTCTTTGAACTGCTATATAATGTCTTAACCCCTTTCAGCATTTTACATCACCATGTTGCATATTATGAGAAACTTTTATGTCTATAATTGCTGAAAGAGCAAAATAGCTAGATTAAATTATTAGCTGTTTATCATTTACACATACATTTATTTTTGACAAGAGTATTTTATTGACTGTGTAAGTAGATGCAAAACTTTACTGATTGCGAGTTAGGTCTATGTAAATCTGATCTGAACAGTTCTTGGGGTCAGAGATCTGCCAGAAATGGCAGAGGCAGACAATGGGATTATGAAATTTCCTTACATTATTCGAACTTGTACTGAACTATCAATTATGGTGCCAGCAAATGCTAGATATGGGTCTTAACATCAACAGCCACATTACCTTGAATTGACATTGACATCCATCCAACTTTTCTGGTAGTTGAGGATGCAGAAGAGTTGCTATAATACTTCATCACGTTCTCCCACTTTCTGTTTAGCAGCAGGGAATCTGCAGCTATTGAAGTTCCAAGAGAACAATCATTCAGGTCCAATCATGTAAAAGTACAACTTCCCAAGTTGTTCACTAGATGTTCCTTTGTCATGATGCCTTGATTGATTGTGAGACAGTTCCTAAAGTTTTCTCGAAAATTAGCTATGGTGTTTCTAGAACGCTTAAGATATAGAATATATCATCCATTGTTGAAGCTCATTTAATTGCTATTAATTAACTATAATGATTGCTAGTTAAAAGAGGAGAAAACACAATTTATCATTTCCAGTTGAAATCTTATAGCCAAAATTCTAGGTTCCCATGTAAAAAGAAGTAAAACAATGAATATGTTGTTGGACTTGCTCAACATGCCATTAAAGGGAGATGAGAAAAGGAAATGTTAGGTTATTAGGTGTTCTGTAAAGGTAGTAATAACAAAATGACTCGGAAAGAAGTTTAAAATTAAGCATTTTTAAATCAAGTCTATGGAGTAACTTTAGAAATGATGAAATGCTTTAGCATAAATATCAGTATTACGGTAGTCTTGTGGGCTATACTTCAGTTTGGCCTGCAAAAGAAAAAATGAAGTACTACGTTGTTATTACCTACTGCTATAACCAACGAAACTTCGAAACTGATTATGTTTATTATGTCAAACAGAATGTTAGGGAGCTCAAAGGATGACTGTACTGAAGAGATATGTGCTGAGATTGTTCATATCACTTAAGTACATCACAGCAAATGTTGTAGACCGAAACAACGGACGGATTGTTGCAACATCATCAACAGTTGAACATGCCATCAAGAACTCATTAGAGTGTGGCCGGTCTTGCAATGCCAAGGCAGCAACCATCGTTGGAGAGGTGTTAGCTATGCGACTCAAGGTGGAGGGTCTTGAGCAAGGACAGGGAAGAGGGATTCACGTTGATGTAAACAAGGAGGTTGAGAAGAAAGGCTTTAAGAACAGGACCAAGGTCTGGGCTGTTGTCAATGCCCTTAAGAACAATGGAGTCAAGGTCGTTCTTGAAGATAATGAAGATAATCCATCCCAGCCAAGTTACTGATATATAATACATCTCTTCCCTTTTTATAGTTTGACACTGAGTAAAAGGAAAACAAAAGTAAGCCTGTCGAATCGACCTTATGGATGCATGCAGTTGTTTCTCATTCTTAATTCATTTTCAGCGGTCATCCCTTCTTCATAATTATCTGCATCCATCTGCTTGCATTGCAGCAACCAACATGCCCTTCCGGGCAACAGATGCCTGAATAGAATCAGGAGCCGCATTGATTAATCTCATTTAAAATCTTCCAGGATCTCTTTCGTTTATGTTTGGCTTACTTTGTAGGATAATAGTGCCTTCTTTTACATGTCAAGCATCATCCTGGTAATGTCCATACAGTTACATGCAATTTAGCAGTCAGGGAAAAATATGATTGAATACTTACTCCTAAAACACACTCTGGATAGTTGTCTACCCTCTTAGTAGTAATCTTTTTTTTTTTCGTAGTATATTTCACAGTAAAATTATCCTGGAAAATGTAAGCAGATATGTATATCAAGATGTTACCTAACTGCCTGATTTCTGAAGTAATGATGGGATCGTGATAGCTATACACCTAACACTCCATGACAGTCAAACCTTATCGACAATGTACTTGAATTGGCAGACTTCTTTGACAGTTCTGTATTTCTTTAGACGACTTGGTTCTTGTGGACCTTAATTTCACCTCAGATTCAAGGGGGGGCTCCAGGTTCCAGTCAATTTGCTCCTTCCATTATGCTGCTTTGACAGGAACGTTTGGCTCTGAAATTTCTACCAGATGAGAAGAGAAGTTTGACCTAAAGTCCTAAAACCTTTTAACACGTTTTTCCAAAGTACTTGTCTTCCTTTGGAATCATTTTTGATTGCCTTGACTTAGCTAAGTCGGCATAAGGATAAATCCAACATATGGTATATATTTCTACGGCACGTTGTAAATTTCACTTACACTCGTGTGTCACGTGAAAACAAAGAAGAAGGATTCACATTGATGTAAACACGGCACCTCATAAGTTTTCTTATTAAAAATAAGAAAACCTTTGAGAATTCAATACAAATCTAAGCCATTTCCATCATGAATTTAACCTCATACAAATTACTATGGAGAGCATGGTAACATAATCATTTCACTCCCCCCCAACCTTAAAAGGTCTTAAACTCCATGATTGTACATAGACTTTCTATCCACGTTGCGGAGAAGAAACTTGTTTTCTCATCATGTAAGGACTTTTCCTAGGCATGGTGGGATGGAAAGGAAAATAAAGGTGACAACAAGCTTTGGAAAAATGCCTCCCCAAAAGTCTCTTTCGTTGCATGACTTTCCAAAACATTATTATCCCAACACCTTAGGCTTCTAGTTGTTTGTTTAGATGCACATCAATCAAATCTCTAGCTCAATAATTCATAATCTAATAATGACAATTTCATTTAATAACTTCAAAATCATATTCTCCGTACTAATAATATTATTAAAAAAAATTCCTGATAATGTATCAATTTTTTTTAAAAAAATAAGACCTATTCGATACATATTTTTTTTTTAAAAAGTCAAAGCTTGAAATTTAATTTTGAGTATTATTAGAAAAAAAATTTTATTATAAAACTTTTATGATAATGGATATCTTGTAATTTTGCAATACTCGATTTATAATTGAATTTGAGTAGAATTTGATTATTTGAATAGTAAAATTAATACTATCACCAGCTCGGAAAAAACTAAATAGTAATTTTGGAATATTATAATGTGAGCTATATATATATATATATATATATTCTATTTTGGAAAAAGAAAACATGAAATTTCTTTAAGGAATTAACCTGAGAGAGACCAGCCCTGTGATAAAGTTTCTTGAATCATCAGGACCAAAAGATTCTTCCACGTACAAAGGGAATTGTTGCCATTTTGCCATCGAAAAATCATCATAAATATATGTATATGCAGATTCTGCCTTGGGAACAAACTACAAATCCATGCAAAATATTAGTAATAATTCTAGTACTTATTCATTTGGAATTTACAAAAGGACTTTTCATGCATGAAAGAAACCCTTCTTTATCTCTTTAATCTACTTCTCTGCTCACATGGGGTTGAGCTCATGCAATCATCACATCCTTCAAAAGGATTCAAAAAGACCCTTTGATCACATGGATTTGGAATCTTATCTTAACATAATTAAATATATATATATATATATATGTATATATATTGCTTTTGTCCTGTTGAAAATACAAGGAAGAACACCCTCCATTCATCCATGAAAGCAAACCACTCTTTTTCCTTTCTTTTACAATGCCAAAGAATCTTCATCAGAAAGATGGACGTAGACAATTGTAATTTATACATAAATCCCAATTTCTTTTTAGTCAACAGGTTCTTTTCCCCATTAATCAAATGATGTGTAGAGGACCTTTTGGGTTTTCTTGGTAGGTAGTTGCAATATTCTTTCATTTTCTTTCTTTCTTTCTTTTCTTTATTTTCCCCTTATACCTGCTGGCACATGTCATTTTCCTCTTGATTAGCAGACAAAGAAAAATTTGGCATTACTGCTATAACAATACTAAGCTTGCAAAAGAAAAAAGCTTTGTTACCAAAAATATTTGATATTGAAAAGTGGCTTTGGTGTTGTTTGTGGCTTTGTTCACTGCCTTTTCTCCCACTCCTTGTGGAAAGTTCCCGTCAATTTTACAAAGGTAGATGGAAGGGGGATTGGGAAAATGGTGTGCGGGTACATGAATGGCACATTGAGGCATCATCATGATGGGATTTTTTTTCCATGTACATGCACACCACCCACATTATGATTTTACAGGTGCACATGCAGAAGGGTACGGAACGTTTTTTTGGTTTTGGCTTGAGGAAAAGGGTTAGGTTACAATACACTGAATGATGGGTTTCATTGAAAGGGGAGTGAGAAGGAATTTGTTTGCACAAGGAAACTATTTGGAAAATGGGAGACAATGACTGAAGGAATAGGGGTCTGATCAAGGGCAACAAACAAATGTAGTCTCTGTTTATAGTCCAAAGAAAGAATAGATTTTAAACTAATAATTAACCCTTCTTTTCTCTCTTAATTATAGAATCAAAGGGTAGATATTTATTTTTTGAAAGCTAAGTTATCAATCAATTCAGTTGAATTCGTAAATATTCTGCAAAACAGTAACCTCAATCAGTAAGTGACTTATGGGACAAATCTCAAATCAGTCTGATCATAGAAAATTAAATAAAAAAGAAGGGTATAATGAAAAGAATAAGATCTGGAATATGTTGATCATCTCAATCCTTCCAGTAGTCAAACTTAGAAGGATAAAGCATTCACCAAGCCAATCACAAGCATGACAAGAATTCTGCGAAGAAATTGATTTAAAAAGAAATCAAGTATCAGTCTAATAAGTTAAGAGCTGTGAAGCTGCTCGGTATAGCCAAGCAAACAATTGATTAAAGGAAAAAGAAAAACTACTTGCTCATCATGAACTTGTCTTTCCCATAGCTTCTATTGCCAGTTTTTTATTTTTTATTTTTTAGGTGCCAATTATTCAAAGCCCTACAACAAGGGTGATGGCAACATCCGACATGAAAATTTGGCATCTGGTACACTGCCCGTGTCCCTTTTCCTAAGGTGTAAACACCCTCCAACCACAGGGACTGGGAAGAGGCTGGGTACATTCCAGGAAAATGCTGCATTTGCTCATCCTGTCTATGATAACAGGACAAAAGCAAAGCCCTTTGCTATATCCTAACGATGACAGCAAAGGAATTGGCTAACCAATGCCTTCAAGGCTGCTTCAGGACACCTAATAAGGACACACACAAAAGTTAAAGGCGTGTATCGCAGGGTTTCATTGGCCAATTCTGTCCCTTCGATTCAAACTCTTTTTCATGTTATTTTTATGCTTGTGGACCACAAAAGAATATATATATATATATTTTAACTACTCCATCAGCAGCAGCAGCAAAGAGGGGGCTGCTGCTAATTCATTTGCCTGTTGTCATCACTTTACCAACCATTTGTTGATTCCATTGTGGGCAATCACTAAAATCATAAAAAGTGCATTCTCTCATGGTTTTCCAACTTTCAGCTTTCCATTTACAAGATCAAAATTGCGCAATCCTGACCCTTTCTCATTCGAATAACTCTCATTACATGTACATATATGCATGGATATGGCAGCATTTTCCATGGAAAATGAAGACAATGCTTCACCTGATTTGGCAACTTACATGTTTATGTTACCTGATGTATACATTAGCAAGGAAGTTTTTTTCTCCCAAAAACTATGGAAAACCTGATAGGATAAATCCTGAAGCTGGTGTATGATGTATGATCAAAGAAGACAGCCTCATCAGAGTGCATGCATTGAGTGCTAACTGCCAACTAGAAAAAGGTGAAAAGAACCTTAAATATTTGTTCAGTTCCAACACATTCAATGGGGTGAAGGGTAGGTGTGTGTTTGACACCAGGTATTTAAAAACAAGAGAATCTTCCAGGTCATGCATGCATTCAAATATATATATATATATATAAGTATCTCTAATCATTTAAAAAGGTTTTCCTTCCCCCCTTCCTCCCCTCCCTCCTTTTCCTTTGGGGTTAGATCGGAAATAAAACAGTGAATATGACTTGTGTGCCAATGTCCACATCCTAGCGGTTATACATCACACAAAAACTAAACCCCACCCCCCTCCAACCTTGGGTCATCTTTCTTTCACATTTATTGAGTGGCACCAGCCTGTGATCTTTCCCTTTAGTGTCTCACAGAAAGTAGAATTCCCAGCTGCATATTAAAACATGACAAATCCCACACTTAAAATTATATAGCAGTAATTGTAGTAAGAAACAATTGAAGAGAACAAAAATAAGCACCACATAGCAAAATACCACTAATCACATTAAAAATGCCAAACATTCAAACTTCTTTTTAACAAGAAAACAAAAGATCAAAACACTAGAATCCAAATATATATAAAAAAACCCAAACAGACTTTGGTGGGAGCTCCAAGTTTAAACTCAAAATTTTTTTTCCCTGTCTCTTATTCTCTGTTTCTTATTTACACTTTTCCATTTACCATAACCTAAAGACACTAGTATACCATGAACCCCCCATTCCTCCTCACAAAATGGTACAAGCATTAGGATTCTCATCATTAAACATCTGGTGTGGTGGATGAACAGAGACCGGGTAGCCCGGCACGTACCCGGGATAACCATGCCCGTGCTGGAGGGGGTAAGGGTGCGGGTGCCCGTATCCATACCCGTATCCAGGATAACCGGCCATGTGTCCAGGGTAACCAGGCATGTATCCCGATTCGGGTTGAATTATAAACTCCATTCTGCTCTGTTCCATCTTAGGACCACCATCACCATCTCCACCACCATTGCCACCTTTGTTGTTGTTGGTTTTGTTCTTCCCGCCGCCATCACCCTTCTCGCCACCCTCCTTGTTGCCATCTTTCTCTTTCTTAGGCGGCACAATCTCAACATTCTTCTTGAGTTTGCCCTTCAAAGCCTCAGCCAGGGCCTTAACATCCATAGTCCCCTTTACTGTCACCAGCCCCTTCTGCTTATCTATCTTCGACTCTTGCACCCCTGCAACGCCGTCGAAAATGGGAAAAAGTCACAAACTAAAACAAAGATTTCAACGCCGTAATGGTAACGGAACGGTAAAAAATATGTGCTAGTAGTAAAGGCAGATGACAAAATCCTCACCTTTGGTTTCAGCGACAATCTTGTTAACCTTATCTCTGCATCCCTGGCACTGGCATTTCATTTGCACCTTCAAATCCGCCGTCGTTACAGGGGCCTGAACAGAGGTAATAAATAACCAACTTAAGAATTTAAATTATTTTGAAATACTTAATTTTTTATAACTTAAACAACAAGAAAGTTAACAATAAATTCTTGACAGAGAGATGTTGATTTGAAAGCACATCAAAACCAACATGCAAAACACAGATATTTGGCTGTTGGAATGGAAATTTAAATTTGAGAATGGGAAATGGAAACATTACCTCTTTGGTTTTCTTCTCTTGTTTATTATTGGAATCTGGGTTTTTCTCTTTGTCAGCTTTTTTCTCTTTCTTCTCTTCTTTGTTATCATCTTTCTTCGGCTGAGGAGAAATGAGGTCAACTTTCTTCTTGGTTTTCTTCTCGAGTTTCTCTTTAATGGCCGCCGGATCCACAGCTCCAACCACTGTCACTTTGTTTGAGCTGCTATCTGCTTTCACTGTCTCCACCCCTGCAAAAATAAAAAACAGAGCAAAACAGAGTAAACAACAAATGCTGCACAGGTTTCAAAAATCTGAGCTGAAAAAAAAGGGTAATCAAGAAAGCTTAAACGTAATAACTTGATTATACCTTCAAATCCACGAATATGTTTGGTGATTTTTTCGGCACAACCGTCACAAAGACAATCCACTTTCAGAACAACCGAACCCTTTTCCTTCTTCTCTGCATCTCCTCCTTTCTTGTTTCCATTCTTCTTCTGTAACATGGACAAAGAACAACCCATATAAGATACAGTACTATCAACCAAAAAAGAAAATAAAAGGGCAGAAAGAGAAACAAAAATGGGGAAGATTTTGCTAACCGACCTCTCCCATAGTGAGTCAATATCCGTTATGGTTTCTGCTTTTGTTGATGAGAGGAAATAGGAGGAAATAAAGGGGCAGAGAGAGTGGAGTATTTATAGAGGGGGGAGAAGCTAGCATGGTACAGTTTGAATGCTGATGCTTATGATGATGATAGATGGTGGATGATGGATGATGGATGATGATGATGATGATGTATGGGATGCATGGGATGGTTTTCAACGCGTGAAATGAGGGGGAAGGCAGAAGTGGTGGGGTTAAAACAGGGTACGGTTTTGAGTGAAAGGGCATTGGAGGTTCTTGGCTGTTTCTTTCTTTCTGTCCATTATGCAGCGGTTGGGTTCTTCCCCTCGAAGGAGTTATTACTCTCACTACCAACCTGCCTCGAAGGTGCTGGGCTCTCAAGGACACTGTACCCCCTTTCTTCATAATTTAATTAAAAACCCCTTTTGCCATGAAATTTTTAAGGCACACAAAGTCATTATAACTTTCTAGCTAAGAGAAGTGGTCCAAGAGGGATGTGTAAATCTTGCATAGGATCAACAATTTTAACCTTAATTTCGCCAAACTTTATGAATATGCTAATACCAAAAGAAGAATAATCTCTAAGTGATTAACTTCGATGCTGCAAGATTCATGCTTCGAAGATTTGGTCATTTGTGAACGTTATTGGTGTAAGATTAAAGATTTTAAGATTGAGTCATTTGTAAATTTCAATGGTGTAAGTTTCATGATTTGAAGATTGGATTATTGTGGTTATTTGGTTTTTTTTTTTTTAGTTTGGATAAAAGATATTCAAACTTAATTTTGCCAAACTTTATTAATGTGCTATTATTGTGGTCTCAATTCTAAAAATCTTTTAATAAAGGAAAAAAAATCCCTAAGTGATTAACTTCGATGCTATAAGATTCATGATTCAAAGAATTGAATCACTTCTACACCTTAGTGATGTAAGATTCATTATATAAAGATCGGGTCACTCATAAAATTTGAAATAATTTTTTTCTTTGATTTGAAAAAAAGATATTTGAACCAAACTCGTTAAATTTTATGAATCTACTATAAATGTGGTCTCGATCCTAAAAATATTTGATGGAGAAATATCTATGTAAGATTATGATTTGAAGATTGGTCCCTAGTAAAGTTTGTAGTAAATTTTTTTATTAAAAAATTTAAACTTATTTTATAATTAAAAAACTATATATTACTCTTTGAATCAAATACTCAAAAGCTATTGTAATCATTTTAATGGATTGTCTAAAGGTCATGACCCATGAGCATTGAATTTTACACTAGAGGTGGCCTCCTTAAGTTTTATGGAGAAGCCACCCAACTCCCAACTATGAGTGGTATCTGGACTCATGATTACTGACCCAAACAATTGTTGCTAGCAGTAGTATCTCTGACATTAGCATTGGCCCAACAGGAAACCTAACCCAAGGCCGGATGCCTGAAAATATTGTTTGAGTAAAACACTGGGCTTGAGCTTCTCATGTTGGGCAGTTATTGGGTCTCCTCATTGTCAAAGGCAGAGGGTGAAGAGGTGAATAAAACTTTTATTTTTTTAAAATTTTAATTATTTTAAAATTATAAATTATAAATTTTTTTAAAAATTAAATAAATTAAAATCAAAACAATTTTTAATTCTAGTACGTAATCAAAATTTAAAATTCAAGTTTTAATAGGTTTCAGGATTTTCAATCTGGGTTTATTTTGCTTTCCATCATAATAGTATAACTTTTGGATGTTGTGATAAAGATATATTGAACTCCCCAATCAATACGAGAAAGAAAACCATGGTCTCCTAGTCCTAGAATGCTTTATCTAGCTACTATATACTTTATCAAATTTGTTTCTTGTGTCAATGGCTAAAGATGATTAGGCCAACACACACACCCTCGAAATCATGCTTTATGGCATCTAATTCACAAGTTTTCAACGACAACAGATGAAAAATATCAAAGGGTTAACAGATTGATCCGAAGATCTTCGGAAAAAGAGATAAACAAGAAAGGTAGTTGTCAAAGGGCGGCTGCAAAGTTGAACATAGAACAAAAAAGAAGTCAGGGGTTATATCATTTTCAAAGGAATACGTTTTCAAAGCTGATGTAAACTAAATATCAGAATCCCAGCAATCAATTAGGAAAATTGAAGCTCAGGACTGTGCTTTTTTGTGGACCAGAAACATATGGCTACTAGCTCTAGCTAAGCTAGTAGGCTTTTCCCTTGAACGCAGCTACATGGCTTGGATTTTTTGCTTTTTAAACATATCTTTCCGTATCTGATTTCCCGAGTATCTGAAGCCTGGTTGGTTTCCAGGATTCATCCGAGGCCCATGGAAATTTATCATCCATGGAAAAAAAAATTTGCTGGAGAGAGTACGTGAGGCCCTGGTGGCATCCGAAACCTGTAAATGTTGTTAGTTTCCAGGATTTAAACCACTGTTTGAGGGGTAGTTGCACGTGCAGGGATTGGAAAATTCCAGGAGGGTGCAGGGGGGCTAGCTGGAATTTGTTTGAGGGTTCCAGGGCCCATATGTGGGAGATCTATTATGGCAAATATCGGCTTTATTCAACCATATTTTCTCCATTATCATCAGTTTTTCTCTACCTGCTTGATTCACACTTTCAGGGCGGGGGCCCCTGGAAAGCCTAATTGGTCCCTGGGGCACCATGAACACTTTGAATTATGGGGTCACGACAGAATATCAAATAAGGACAAGCATAGCTAGCAGTGCTTATTTTCTCCTTATTTCATCTCAACAAACAATCCCAAAATCTTTTGCACGTAATAGTTTAGTTACAGTACTTTATTTTCATTCATTTAGGGTGGAGAATTTAAAACTTTTCTATTTAATTTTGTTGCACAATGATAGAAATGAATACTTTAAAACTCCACGCCAAATATTTAAAGTTAGCAATTTCTTTTTATCTCTTCAATCACTTTTTCTGTATCTCTTTTAACTTTTGCAGAGATTATAATAAAAATTTTGATTTTAATATTATTTTATATTGAAATTTAAAAAATATATATATATATATAATATAAACATCCGATACTTTACGGACCAAAGAAACATTATTTTCATCTACATTCATCTAGGATTAAGGAATATCATATCGCTGCCGACCTGATTAGATAGGTGGTCTGTGGGTTATTACATGATTCAGTCTAAAACAAGTTGTACTATACATGAAACAATGCCTTTTGTGGTGAAGTGCTACCAAATTCAATCCAAAACCAACCCGTAATTTGTGCTTATTTGATCTGAAAGCATGATTAAGTCTTTACCTTAAAGGAACCAATCAATCCAAAACAACTTGTTCTATCAAATAACATCTTATCTTGCATTCATTGTAATTGTAAATTAAATCCGAAACAACTTGTAATCGCATGTATTAACACGTTTAATATAAGGGTTTTCATTTGTTTTATTAGAATTCATTACATTATGGGGAAAATTGGAAAATGCATCCTCATTAGGATAAGTAAATCACCGAAGTCCTAACCATTTTGGTAATTGATTTCCTGTTGTGATGGCTTCAATAATGGTTAAATTGGTAGGTATTTGGAATTTCACTAAATTTCCAACCTAATGAAAGACAAGACATATTTTTGTTTTCTTCTAAATCTCAACTCAAAGAAAGGCCTGACAATTCACATTGAAAGTAGGGGGAAGATGTCGGCTATATCTTAGTAAAATTTCTGTAGTGAAGATTCGGAAGGGGTTCAATGAAAGGACAGAGAGGGATCCCAAAAAGAATAAAAAATAGTTACTAATTGGAGATGTTAAATATTGTATATATCTCAATGCATACACAATCCTATATTAACTTTTAGTGGTTATGTTATTATAAGGGGAAGAGTCAAAGATTATGCAGATATTTTAGATGTAAATTTCCACTTTTGCCTCCTACTTATGCCTAAAAAACAATGCAAAAAATTGGGATTTAACTTGACATATAGCCTGCAAATGAAGATTATGTTTTGCCCTTAGATATATTTTTACACAACAAATATAATATATTTTAATTGAAAAGTAGGAAAGACAAGCACTACAAGAAATTTAACCTAAAAATATATATTCTTTTAAACGTGTTATTAAAAATATTTTTAACAACACTTTTGTAGATTTAATTGTGTTATATACTTTTTAACAATAATATAAATAAAGTGTAATTATAGAAATTATATATATGAATAAAGATTGCACTTTTGATACTGTTATTAAATATAAAAAAAGTGCAACTAATAGGTTAAATTACTATTGTTTTAAAAAGATTTTCATTATTAAAAGGATATGTTTCCTAAAAAAAATGTAATTAAAACTCGAAATTTGTTGTAGTGAATTTAAATCTAAATATGAAGTAAATCCCCGGACAAGATTGAAAAAATAATTTTCTAACTAATTGTTTTGATTGTATTCGAGCATAAATTACATTGCGAACTACTACTTAATTTTTTTTTTGTTTTTTATATCATCCATTAAATTCATTCCACCAGACATTATATCAGAAGCCTAAATTGCATTTGGAACCACAACTTAGAAATTTGGGTTCATGTGCTGCATCCATGGTATATCTCAGCACGTTTTTGAAAAAACATGTTGTCCAACTAGAGTAAGCCAAAATTGTATGTTGCCTTTTCATCCTTCAAAGCATTTCCACCGCTAAAATGTGCCTATAATAGGCAATGCCCATGGGGGAAGAAAAAGAAGAGAAAAGAAGGGGTAGTGAAGCAGCCATACAACAAGAGAACATAGAAAATTAGTAAGAAAATGATTGGAAGCAATAAAAAACAGAGAGGAAGGGGCATCAATACACCAATAGGAAAGAAGATAGAAAATTGTAACTTGACCTCGGCTTGGCTTCCCACAAATTCAGGTGAGCGAAGGATTGGGGCGTGTCTCCGTCAGACAAAGAAAGAGGGAGAAGGGGTCCTACTGACAGGCTAGCTGGCTTCCTAGTCGTAGTTTCCATTGCCATTGGTGATGTCTTTGCAAGTGAACGAGCGAATATTTGTGGAAGATCTCGACTCTCTCCCAAATGCCTTTCCTTTTTTTTTTTTTGGGTATCCCATGTCCAAAACTCAAGCCCACGAGGCACCGGTTCCCATTCAAGTGAACTGCCAGACGTGTCGTACACGTGGCACCTCATGATAGGGAGGGACCCCAAAGCCCACGTGCTCTCATGGCTTTCATCACGTGGGCTTGGAAGAACACCCCCCAGCTGGTTCATAGGACAGACATAAATATAGTTTGCTGCCCGCTTTTTTTCACACAAAGACAATAAATAATGGAGGCTTGGCTTGTCAAATCTTTATCCATTTGTAATTATTTCCCCCTTAATAGTTCTCTTTTTGGTTTAAACGATCAAATTGGCCTTTGGCCCTTTGGGTCATTGGCTCTTTCCGTGCTCCTTTTTCTTCTCTCTGTATCCCTCACTCTTAAGCAGGAGTTTGAAGTTTGAAGCCTCCAACTTCTCTAGAAATACTTGAGAGGATTTTTGTCAGAGAGGTGCTAGATGGCTAACTTTGTGTGGGTGGTGTCAGTATTTCCGCAGCAGCCAAGCCATGCTAAGATGTAGCCTTTATCTGCATTTGCACCTGCACCTTCTTGTTTTTATTTGGTTCACTTCAGCACCCTTCTGCTTTAGAAACCAAAGCTTGGGCAGATGTGTTTGTGGTGGAGGAAGATAAGGGCCAAGCAAAGAGGTGCAGGGGCAGCTGCAGGTGAATGCCATTTTGGCTTCTGTTTTCAGACACGTATCCCTGCTCCCCTCCTTACTTCTAACTTGGTATCCAGCTTCAGCTTCTGATATGTCAGGTTTCAAAAATGGTTTTCCTGTTTTACTTTTTTGTCTGTTTCACAGTTGCTGTAATCTCTATATCTGTTTTTCACTTGCCAAAATCTTTCACAACTCCTTGGTTTTTCATTGTGTGATTTTATAATGGCCGACAGGGTCTTTCAGTTTCAGGTCTTCTTTGGATACAGATCCCAGCAGCCATCGATATACTACTAGGTTAGGATCCTAGCTAGCTGCTAATGAAGCTTTGAAGATGTTCCCAGTAGACATCGTCAGGGCTTCTCAAGGTAACAAGAATATTCCCTCTTTCTCTCTCTTAATGTCTGTCTCTTTCCCTCCTAGGACACCATTTGCTTTGATTTTATTGGAGAATAAATTAAGGTAAGGAAGAAAAGTTGATTTACAGATAAGGGCTGGGTGACCAAAGATTAGTATCAAAATTTAACATTAATGTCATATAACTTAAACTGATTTTCCTAAGTTTCTTAATGGGTATTTCCCTGTCTCTCTCTATCTCTTTCTCTTTTTCCTAAGCTTTTGCATCTCGAACAAGGTCCCATCTTCTTATAAATATCATATATGAGTTCAGAATTATCTGATCAGTCTTTCTCTGTAGGCCCCCACGAACTTCTGAAAACGGAAACATTGATAGGTTTTGGATAGTAGTAGTACTTAGTATCACTCCTTAAGGAAGAATACCATCTTCTCTTTGTGGAGATGATCTTGTTTCTTCTTTGTTGGAGAGTGGAAAGCTGTGGATCTACCTGTGGTGCAAGTCATCAAGTAGAACCCTAGATAAGTCCTTGATCAGGATAACTAAAATTATCAAGATGAATCAGATTCAATTAACATAACTTTGAAATTATACTCTACTCAAAATTTCATCACCTAATTAGTTATGTATGCTGAGTAAACATGTCTTGAGATAGTATTAAATTGTCTGCAGGCTCAGTTGAAAAGCTATATGTAGGAAGCCTGGTTGTACCCATTTCTGCAAAAGTGCCCAACCTCTTTCCTGGTAAGCTTCTTCACCCAAACTTTCAGCAGTTTCTCTCTCACTTTACTGCATTTGGTGGAAGTTGCCACTTTTCAGAGAACCGCTAATGACTTCTACTAGAGAGATGTGGCTGGCAATCTGTGCTGTAGAATGCTTTTTCCAGATGAGCTTGCTAAACTAGTTGTGTTTGCCAGCTTAGTTTCTAAAGTAAGAACTTTGAATGGTGATTAATAGGGATATGTGACGGTGGAGGATAGGACCATGAAAGATGAGCAGCTACAATTCCATCTGATTTTAAATGATGTCTGCAAACAAGAAGGATTGCTACAATCCCATCTGATTTGGAAAATGCACATGATCAGGTTTCTGACAGTCTTTTGCTTTGGAAATACTAACTCCTGTAATGAGGATTTACTGTCTGATCAACTCTCAAAATTTTCAGTTATGAATATGTGTCACTTGGCAGGCTTCTCAGTTCTTTCTTCTTATTAACATTTCGAGCAAATCTGTAGATCATTTCAAGCAGGTACAGGAGACTTAAATTGGGCTTAATTTGTATGAAAAAAAATAAACTTTAGGGTAGAAAAACAAAAAATGGGGATGAACTTATTTCATTTATCACATTTTATTCATATTAGCATACTCTCCTGTTAATTGGAAATGGACTGAGGTGCTTAAAGACTTTTGTCACAATAAAGAGGTGAATACACTACAACCCTAGTTAATTTCTTGTGACTGAATTGGCAAATTCGAGTTCGATTCTACTTAATCAAGCTCAATAGTTACAATTTTCCCATCAAGGAAGGATTACTTTGAATTGGTGGTAGTATGAATCGAGTGTCCGTGTATATTTTGTTGGTTGTATCCTGTTTAAGATTATGACATTTGGTTTTATTTTTTTAAATAGCAGTCATATGATATTAATAAAACTCTGCGAGTTACAGCGCTTTGGATAATAAAATAATCAAGGTGAAATACATAACTAAAAGCATATTTCAAAATTACAGCTTGATATTGATAAATTTCAGAGACTACTTGTTGATCAAAGTGAATGAAAATTAGAACCGAAATTTTTCGTGATTAAAACATATTTTAAATCAATAGAAAACCCTTAATTTATATGATGATTGAGGGATTCAATCAAGCAAGGTAATGATAGAATTGAAAAGAGAAAGAAAGAAAGTAAGAAAACAGGCAGAAAACAGTAAACTAAACCAGTTTTGTCCTCAAATGTTTTCTGAATTTTTCATTTTCACCATGTAGACCTTTTAATCATTCATCATGTAAGGCCATAAACCTATGCATTTTGCAACCCTTTTTTGTTCTTATTCTGCACTCATGTCCTATAAACATATATATGGCACTTAGCAAAATCCATCGCCTTCTTGATGTTCATATAATGGTAGTGGAGATCGTATTCATAAAGCAATATGCTTGTGGAAATTTATCATGCATAATTTAAGGTGTTGAAGAGAAAGTTGATGTTATTAATTTAAAAATAGATTGAAATCTATTCAAAATATAAGGAAATTTTGTAATAAAGAGTTTTACGTCACGTTACGTTGTAATGTCTACCTACGAATGAAATTTCTTTTCATTGTTTAGCCATCCACACTTCTCTCTGATGTAAGGAACTAAATATCAATGTCTTTCGAAAAATAAATTCTCACTCAAAAATGGAAAGTAGTAAAACAATCTATCATGTTAAAAACTATGAAACAAGAACACTGGTGAGACACAATTTTATTGGCTCCTTCTGTTATTTTTGGGGTCTGTCAGAATTATCATCATTGATTGAAAATTACTGGAAAGGAGCTGTTTGAGGAAATCATTTTCACTTATTGTAGATTTTTGGGGAACTTTTTCCATGGATTATGGCTCAGAACCTTCGACTCCCAGAACCTGAATCCTTCGTATGCAACAGTATGAGCACTTGGTGGCTAGAAGAATCACTTTTCTTTCTACAATATGCTCAATTAGTTAGCTTGCTTGCTGAAGTAATTTGATCTGCAAGAAACAATGGAAGCTACCTTTGTCCCTTCTAAAGAAAACCCAACTCTTAAAATTTGAAATAACCTTTAATGATGGGTGAAGTGATATGCTCAAATGTTATATTTATCCATCTCCTTGTTAATGATCATGTACTTCCATGACATTAATACTAAGGAGAAAACAGTTTTCTGCCTGAAACTTTCCCAAGGATATGAGAAAATTGAATTCTTTCCAGGATGATTGGAAGCAAAAGGAATGTCCACGTACAACCTGCTTTAATCACTCAAACCTGCACCATGCATCCAGGATGCTGCTCTGAGTGTATACCAAATTCCCTATCTGCAAATCTTTTCAAGTTGTTGGAATGAAATTTTACGGTTTGGAGCTATGTAATCCATGCTCTAAACTCTTGCTTTTCCATGCTGCATCGGGTTATTTAGCTCTAGTCTAATTTTTTGTTCAGGTGAAAAAGATCAAAGAATAATTTCTTCATTGACGTTTGACCCGAAGACGAACCCATATTGTTGTAATCAGTCAGTTGCCAGTGCTGCTTGTTCTTATCATAATTCATAAATAACTGAGGCTCAGATGTTGCCTATGATCTGCAAAAAAACATATTTGTGGATGTGGTCAAGTTTAGATGTCCGAACTTGAATTATATACCACAATAGGCCAACATCATGTAGCATTAATTAGAGTCTCATTCCAAGCAAACACGAGCAAATAACAGATAATACAAGTAAGAAAAAAAATGAATGCAATAAATGCTGGCCATATTTGATGTAGAAGCTATCCATAGTCTAATTTTTTATAGTTTCTGTCGTACTCGAACAATCAAATCAATCAATGAAAAAATTAAAACGAGTGTACTTAAAATTTATAAAAATATTTTTTTTTCAAAAGATATACACAAATACCATATCACCAATCAATTTACTTAAATTATCATTTTCATTAAAAATATATCACGTTATTTCATTTATGGATTGCAACCATAGGCTTAGTATTTAGTAGACCACATTATAATACGGTCCCAACAGCCAATCCCATCTGAGAAAGCTTGGATAAGGCTCGTGCCAACTCCCAGTAGCTATCAGCTACCTGATTCTTGTTTCTATGTAATAATTTATAGTTGCTTGCAGAATATGGAGTTCGAAACAACTAAGAATTAATCTATGACTGCCATTAATTTTCTTGCTGATTATAGGGACTAGTAAAGCAAGCCTATATCTGTACTACAGCGGAAACAACCAAAGGACCAGAAATGCGTAGAGCAGGTACCCTGGAGCCATGATCTAGCTATGGGGATTTTTTGACCCTTCCACTGAAACGATTGGGGCTCTGTTTTGCTACCTCATGTACATGCTAATCTGTGCATTGAAGGAGTTTGATGCTGGATTGGAAGAAGATACTACATGCACATGCTAATAAAGTCATGGTTTTTGTTTGCTTTGGACTTCAGAGTAACCACTACCAAGCAGCTACATCTTCCCTGCAAGAAAGTATAGGGTCTAGAATCCCCATCTTCCACATTTACGTATCAAACCAAGAGAAATAGCAATTCTAATCGGTATTACAGATCATGACATAATGCTCAAAGGATAATGGATTAATGGTAATTGAATACAAGGATACTTTGGGGGCACGGAAACATTTATTGTCCCAGCCATCATGATAATTTTTAGCAACAATCTGTTCTTCATTGTAATAGGATTGTTGCATTAACTTAATCACTAGTTTGTGTTCATGTTATGTGGAAAGCAGAATCACAGAATTTTCACATCTTGGATCGTACTTTCTCTATAAGTTCTCTCCTCAGGATTTTTCCTGATGCTGACTTTGGGACACTGCTTATAAATGTCACCCTCCGTAATCTTTTGAAAGGCGCCACCTGTGAAGATAAACGTATTCAATTTTATAAGCAAGGTAAAAAAATAATGACGAAAGGATTACTAGTTCAAGACAAATCACCTATTAACAATCACAAAACCGAAGATAAAGGTCACTTGCTTCAAGAGGAGAGACCTAAGCTATCGATTTATATGGCTAACTTACTTGTTTAGCAATAAAATTTTGGACATCTACTTCAGTCAGTGAACTGCTGGGGGAGCGAACAACGTATGCAACTGGGACCTCGCCAGCTTCAGCATCAGGATATCTGTAGTGTCGAAATGTCTTTTAACTCTCAACGGTGACTTTACAAGGCAGAAGTCCACATAGATATATCCCAGATTTAAATGATGCAAACAGTTATAAATTTTCAGGTATAACTTACGGGATGACAACCGCGTCCAATATTTCAGGGTGAGATACAAGGAGTCCTTCAAGTTCTGCTGGTGCAACCTGGTGAGTATTATGAAGCAAATGAAAATGCTTTAGTTTAAAAGCAAAGCCATTAAATGATGCACATTACCTTTTGGACCACCAGAAATATAAATAATTAAAACCAGAATATTACAGCATAGAAACCATCTTTTCTACCCAAAAGTCAATCTAACACTTGCATAGAGATTGCAACCCTGGGGACATTAGTCATAAAATTCTCAAGTAAGTTTCAAAAGTTAAGTATATTGAATGAATGATAACATTAATCCATGATTTACAAATACCAGAGAGGAGATTCCATCTCTGTACACCAACAACATTACCCATAGAGTAAGATATGATCAACAAAATTAAGAGATTCTCCCAGATGAGTAGTATAAAAGCAAAGACGAAAAATCAACAGACAGGACATCGCACAACAACAGCTGAGGAAGAAACAATTATGTGAATCAACCATATTCTAGGAAATACTGCTGAGGAAGAAAAATTAACGAGGAAAAACCATAAACAAGAAACTCATCAGTTATTTTTCTGCAACATATTTTATTAATATTGTTCCCAAAGGAATAGAGGATGATTTAACCAAATCTTGCATGTACAAACTATCATATTTGTATCCTTGTTGACATTTATTGTTATTCATTCTTTTCACCAAACTTTTATTTGATAGAAAAAGAAAAGTAACCATATAAATTATTTACAACAAATGGGATAAAATTAAGTCACCTGGAAACCTTTGTACTTGATCAACTCCTTAATTCTGTCAACAACATAAAGATTCCCATCCTCATCAAAGTATCCAAGATCTCCTGTATGCACCCAACCCTTTCCATCTATTGTAAGTTTTGTTGCCTGTGGATTGTTGAAGTAACCTGAAAATGGTTATTGAAAATGAAGTGTCACATAAAAACAGCAGAAGATGCCAGAGCTTACTGATTGCAAAACTACCAATCTGGAGATAACTGACCAAATATTATTTAATAGTGCCTAACTAATTAATTGTTCGCATAGTATATAATTTGACTACATAAAATCAACCTCAACCACAATAAATGAGGATCATTATTAAGAATTTTACTGATCTATATATGAGATTCATAGCTTGCAGTTACAATAAAGAGGCAAAAGAATTAGCATTTACAGTGTGCAATTGTTGTGCATATGATCAAATTCAAATGTATCAGATAACTGGTTAACAACCAGGATAGAAAACCTGCTAACATTTCCCTGAAGTCATACTAATCAAATTGAAGAAAGGAAGTCATTCAATGTCTCATTGAGACCAAAGCAGAACATCGGTAACATAACAGTTTAAATGGCATGTAGTACTTTGGCAAGAGCTTGTTATAGATCAGCAGCTCCGCAGAAAGTGCTCTTTTCAAAGACCCTGCCTATCACCGTTTGGGGGGTGGGAGAAGCATAAAGTACGAGGACAAAACTATGCTCACCCCTTACTGTGCCCATCACTTTAAGCAGAGAAGCATAAGGGGGACCATGGGGATCGAATTTCAGAGAGAATCAAACATAGTATCTGCTGAAATTAAGTTACTAATCTAAGAGTAATTTAGAAGTCGGAGCAAGAATTGACAGTTTGAATAGCTATTTGGACTGTTGTTCATACCAAAGAATCAATCTTCTTTCAATTCCTTGGGAAGAAAGAAGCAAACAATATTACCTTGCATCATATTAGGCCCTCGAACCCATATTTCTCCTAACTGATTAGGAGGAAGAGGCTTTAGAGTCTCTGTTCTGACTATTTGGGCTTCAACGCTTGAAGCAAGCATTCCAGTTGAAGCAGTATGCCGGGCACCAACATTAGGATTCTCCACTGAGACAATGCCACAAGTTTCAGTCATTCCATAGCCCTGAAACCACAGAAAGCTTAATAATGATAAGGCAACTTCTCTGAAAATTCACAAAGCATGAATTGTAACACAATTTGGACGTTTACTGCAATTTTTTAAGCTTACAAAGGACCATAACAGCAGGGAATTTAGCTTTCTTTTCTTTCTTCCCCCTTCATCAAAATTATACTTTTCAGTATAACTTGTGAACAAGTCTAAATTCTTTCTCACTTTAAATCAATAATTGCCTACTAAAGTACCTGAAGCACCACAGCCTGAGGAAAATTCCTTGCGCACTCCTCCATCAACTCCTTCCCCAGAGGCGCAGCACCAGAACCAATCTGCTTCAATGAGGAAAGGTCAAAGTTCTTAACCACACTCTGCTTCGCCATGGCTAGCACAATTGGAGGCACAACCCACAAATGTGTTGCTCTGTACTTCTCCACATTCCTCAAAAACAAACCAAAATCGAACTTTGCCATTGACACCAAAGCATTTCCCTTCTGCAGCTGCCCGTACATGATAACCGCCAATCCAAACACATGAAACATAGGCAAAACACACAAGAAAACCCGGTGCATATCCCCAGCAAGTTCTTGATCCACAGTCACCATCAAAGACGCTGCAATGAAGTTCCTATGTGTCAAAACAACACCCTTACTGACCCCTGTCGTGCCTGAGGAGTACAAAAGCGATGCTGTATCAGTCTGCTTAACAGAAACCGCGGGAAACTCCGTTACATTTCCCGCTAAACCGAGAAGATCATGAAAAGACAGGATTTTTGGGATATCTTTTGGATCATATGGCTGTTGGTTCCGTTTGGAACCAAGGAAGATTACAGGGAGCTTGAAATCTTTAACTTTGTCAAACAATTCAGGAACAGTTACAACAAGCTTCGGAATGGAATCTTTGATTTGTTTAGAGAGTTCATTGACAGTGTAAATGGGGTTGGCAGTCGTAGCAATAGCGCCAATAGCGGTTACAGCAAAGAAACAAAGAGGGTACTGGATTGAATTGGGTGCAAAGATCAAGACTCGGTCGTTTTTGCTGATACCCAGATTGAGAAAGGCATGAGAGAGCTTGATGACAGCGGATTTAAACTGAGAGAAAGAGAGAGTTTCTTCGGTGTCAGCATCAATGAGCGCCGGTTTGTCAGGGTAAGAAGAAACGTTTCTGAACAGAAATGAAACCATAGAAAGATTTGGATCCTTGGGAAGAACTAGAGGTGGCCTTAAAGACCTGAAAATCCCATCTCTTCCATACCCAGACTTCTCCATTAGAAAATCTTCTTCTTTTCTTTCTGGTGCTTCTTTGAGATAATGATAAAAATATAACTGAAAGCTTGGGCAGAGTTAAATTCACTAGGTTAGCCAATATGGGAAGGCTTTGTTTGAAGACGACAACGCAAGACGACAATGCCAAAAAAGGCAATACGTTCCACTACGGAAAACATGTAGGAAAACCCCAACAGACTAGATAAGAATCGGACGGCTGGATTCACACTTGCCTTCCTCGTATAGTTCCTGAAAAGTCAATAGCTTTCCAATAAAGAAAAAAGAAAATGTCAATGCCTTTATTACTATTATGTCCAATTTAATTTTGATCACTCTAAATATTATATAAAATTAAATTTTGTAAATCTAATTTTAAATTTTTAAAAATTTATAATTTTATTAAAAATAATAATCAAATTTAAATTTATTTAACAAAAAATCAATAAAAAGCATACATAATGAGACCAAAAAGGTATCTATTACCATAATATCCTATAAAATTACTTTCAAAAAAATCCTATAAAATTAGTCTCTATAAATTTAGTTTTAGTAGATGACGAAAAGTACATATGAAATTTGTAACATCTCATCTCTCCATGGTAGTTAACAAGGTCAAATAAATAAGATTAAACGTTTAAATTGAAGCTAAATATTTAAATACTTTTTAAATTAAAAGTTAAACATTTTAATTGTAGCGATCAATGATCAAATGTTTTCAATTTTATATAATTAAAGGTTAAATTGACAATAGTATTATGGAATTATTCTATACAGTGATTTTAAGGCATTATGTTACTATTAAAAAATAAAAAAAAATATATTTTTTATTTCATATCAACATAACATTATCGTACGTAATCATAAATAAAATTTATCACATAATTATATTATCATGTCACTATCTTTTTTTTTAAAAAAAAAACATTAAGAGATTTCATTGATAAGAATGGAAAGAAGACTTCCCCTTTACAATTATCATGGCAGACTTCCATAGTAAAAAACAAAAAGAGTATTGGTTAGTATGTCCATTCCCATCAAGGGTATACTTTCCCAATACACCCATTCAAAGACAAGAATCAAAGGACTGAACATCATGAACACAAAATCAAACAAAAAGACCTTAGTAATTCCCGATCATCAAGACGCAAAAAGAGCAGAAAAACGGTTCAGGAACCAGGACAGAATCGTCGCATTAAAACACACATAACAACCAGCATAACGCATCATCCTCTAAGGCCACTTTGCCTTTCCGTAAAATAAAAAAGGGGGGTGACCTTCCTCATCCGGGCCCCATCGAAACATCATGAGCTGAGTTCTCAAAAAATACCTGCCTTGAAACGAATAAAGAAGGAACACAGTGGATGTCCAAGAGATATGCTCTTCATCATAGATATCCATGAAAGCAGCCCAAAAACCAGGGAAACAAAAATACCAATCCATTCAGTGCCAGAAACCATAAAGAAAACAAAGATGAGCCACCCAAAGGTGATGACACAGGAAAAGCAGAATCACAAACATGAATACAAAATTCACCCTTAACTGGCGAGAGGAACATGAGGACATCTGCCCAGCAAGCAACAAACTTACCTAGGGTAGTATAATTCAACAAGGTCAACTTCTCTACCCACTCCCTCCTTGGCCAAAAGATCGGCTCCTTTGTTCCCTTCCCTTAACGTATGTCTTATCTGCCAGTCATTCACTCTTTTCTTTAAAACTTCGATGTGCAGCATCCATTTCCTCAACCTCCAAGGTGTTTTGGAAGGTTCTTTAATCCATCTAATGACATTTTGGAGGTCACTTTCAATCGATAAAGAATGACTGCTAGCCCAAACTGAATTAGAGAACAAAATGAAAGCTTCCCTGATACCCAAATATTCTGCCAGGTTAGAGTCACCCCTGCCAAAAGCTTTGGAGAATTTGATGAGAACCTCTCCGTTTTCATCCCTAAGTAATCCACCAATCCCCGCTTCACCGGGCATCCATCAACAACACCATCGACGTTGAATTTGACCGTACCAGCTCTAGGTCTCTCCCATATTGTTAGAGGTCTTGTGTTCCCATTCCTCTATTGAGAAACACCTACTGCAGGAAATCTATATAAGTCAGTAATAGAGTCAGCATTGTCATTCCATCCAGCATTGACCCACATTGCCACTCTCAATTTAATGAGTTCCCATATAAGCTCTTTGTCTGATATTTTATTGTGAAAAACCACCTTATTTCTGTCGATCCATACGGTCCAAGTAATAGCGAAAATTGTTGTTTTCCAGATTTTGTCACAATTGAGCTCCATCTTGATGGTATTCCATATGACCATCAGCTCTTTGAATCTTGCTAGCATGACCCAAGCTAAGCCCCATTCATTACATCAATCATACCAAAGACTTGTCACCCTTTTACACCCTATGAATAAATGATCAACCATTTCCATAGAATCGTTACACAATGGGCACAAAGCATCAGCATTGTTGATGATTCCTCTCTTCACTAAGTCCCATTTGACTGCAGCTTTTCCATGTAAGAGTTGCCATACCAACACTTTCGTTTTATGCGGAGCTATACCCCCCAAACCCATTTCCATTCCCTTTGAATAATTCCTCTCTTATCAGCATTCTTTTGACAGAAGGATTTATCTGAAAAGGCACCACTCGTTTTTTTCCATGCAAGCTCATCTCTCATGTTTTCACAAAGAAAAAACTCACTGATTATCTTAATGAAAGAGTTGTACTGTCACTATCTATTATAACATATTAACATAATGCATTCGATCACATGACTGTACTAGATAGAGATTTTAAAATTTTATGTTTATATTAAAAGACGAAGAAAGTATGATATTTATTTTTTTTACATATACATTTAACGTATGATTGATCAAATCAAACTTACATATTTATACTAAAATTACATTTTTAAGCACTTATTATCTCACATACTTGACATCAAATTACTACCAATTGGTTTAAACTCCATAAAAATTAAGTTTTATACCAATAGTTTTTCATATATAAAAAAAAATTATTTGAAATATTTAAATACCAAATAATATGACCTTGAAATTAAAAAAAAAAAAAAGCTAT